>NW_023222458.1:0-13807 GCF_002007445.2 Ailuropoda melanoleuca | reverse complement strand
AGGGACATCTTTGTGCAGAAGGCAAGGTGTGGTTCCTGTGACCTTGTGGCCTGATGCTGGTCCTCCATCACGTGCTGTCAGCTGACCACCAGGGGGATGCCCCTGGTCTGCCTTTCAGCAGGTGTCCTGCTGACCCCCTTCATGACTGCAGTCCTCGGCCAGCCAACCGTGTCCATCACTGACCAAACTCTCACTGGCCATATGGCCGTCAGCCAGGAGACTGCCTCGTCCTCCACATGGCCCAGGACAGCACTTCACCCCTGGCCCATAAACTTGGGTCGCCATGCACCCCCATACCTGGCAACCATGGCGGGTCTGTTCGCTCTCCTCAGGAGGCCACCCTGGAACCAGGAGACCCCTGCCTGGCCTCCCTGGAGATGCACAACAGACTNTCTCCTCAGTAGGCCACCCTGGAACCAGGAGACCCCTGCCTGGCCTCCCTGGAGATGCACAACAGACCTTGACGGGACTGTGCCCGGGAGGCGGGGGCAGCCTGGAGGCAGCTTCGTCCCAGAGACTCCTGTGGCTGACGGAGCAAGCGTCTGTACCCAGATGGATTGCCCCTTCCTTGACTTGCTGGAAACACTTCTCCCCGCCGGGGCCAGTGCTCAACGAGGGAAAATCTGGGACATATGTCAGCATGCCTTGCTCCCCTCACCTCTCTTTTCTTCCCGCAGTCTCCTGGGTCCAGAGCAAGGAGCCATTGGTTTGAAAATGAGAACTGAATTTAACCAGAAGTAATTCGTCCAGAGGAAGAGATCATCGTGCAACAGAAGAAATCAAGGGCCTGTTGGGTTTCTGATAATCCAGTTAATGAAGAGGGATGCATCCCGTAACATACTGGGAAATATTCACATTTCGTGCCCATTTGACATCACGGAAGGCAGCTTAAAATCCTAAGCCAACAGGGCAGCAAGGCCAGTGACAACAAAACATTAACGAGCACCATCAACTCGAAGACTATTTCAGATTAATTGTTATACAACAAAACTGGACATTGGGTCCCCGGGTGGGTCAATCACTTAGGCATCTGCCTTCGGCTCAGGTCACGATCCCAGGGTCCTGGGATGGAGCCCACGTTGGTCTCTCTGCTCAGCAGGGAGCTGACTTCTCCTTATCTCTCTACCTGCCATTCCCCCTGCTTGCGTTCACTCGCTTTCTCTGTCAAAAAAATAAAATCTTTTGTAATAGTAAGAAAAAAAAACTGGACATACCCTTGAAACCTTTCTATCCAGGTATGAAAAACTGCATAGAGATCTTCCCAGAGTAGATAACAGCCCTAAATAGTGTAGGTCATGACCAAGAATGGGTTGTGAAGGGCGCCTGGGTGGCTCAGTCAGTTAAGCATCTGCCTTAGGCTCAGGTCTGAGTCCAGAATCCTGGAATCCAGTCCTGCTCAGAGGGGAGGCTGCTTCCCCCCCCCCCCCCCGCCTCTCCCCACTGCTTGTGTGCTCTCTCTCTTGCTCTCTCTCAAATAAATATTTCTTAAAAATGGGATATGAGGCTAAGAAATATCTTTAAACTATTAACAATACAAAATAATTTTTTGAGGGGTGCCTGGTGTCTCAGTCATTAAGCATCTTTCTTCGGCTCAGGGCGTGATCCCAGAGTCCTGGGATCACGACCATATTCCCCTGTATGCATATACCTCTCACTTTACCCCCATTCGTCCGTCCACGGACACTGGCGTTGCCTCCACATCTCGGCTTCTGTGGGTAACGTGGCAGTGAGCATGGATGCAGATACTGTTTGTCCTTTGGGTGCGTTTCCAGACGTGGCCTTGCTGTACCTTATGGAAGCTCTATTTTTAATTATTTGAGGAAGTTGCTCGCTGTTTTCCCCAGGCTCCCAGTCCTGGTGGGGGTGGGGTAAATGTGGCATCTTCTGCCCCAGGAACCAAAGGGGCCCCTGCCTGGAAACCCTTCTTTTCATCACCTCACATGACTAAGGGCTGTAGACATGGTCTGCACTGGGTTTAACAGTGTCGCTCCAAACAGCTGGGTGCACCCAGAACCTCAAAACGTGACCTGATGTGAAAATGGGGTCTGCAAACGTCATTAGGTAGGATGGGTCATGCCAGACTGGGGTGGGCCCTCAACCCAGTCACTGGTGTCCTTGTAAGAAGGTTGTGTGAGAGTCAGAGAGACACAGAGAGCAGAGGCCAGGTGACTGTGGAGGCAGAGCCTGAGGTGACATGACCACAGCCACAGATGCCAAGGGATGCCTGGGTGCCGGGGGTCAGCAGCAGCAGGGGGAGGCATCCAGTCGATTCTTCCCCAGCGCCTCCAGAGGGAACCAACCTGACCACACCTTGATTTCGGACTTCTGGCCTCCAGAACCACGAGAAAATGAATTCCTAGCATTTAAAGCCTTGGATTTGTGGTCTTTGCTGTGGCCGTCCCAGGGCACTCACGTGGCCCCACGACGCCCATCACACTCTTGCTCCCGGAGGACCGAGTCTTGAGATAAGTAACCCTGGGAAGAAGGCGTCCTCGGACACTTTCGCCCTGAGTGGTTCCCAGGCTCTCCCAGCCTGCCCGCACCTGCCAATAATTCAGCGGTTCCCAGACACGCGTCTAACCAGTGAGTTTGTTTCTGTTTTCTCCTTTCTTCCTTAAGTCAGGTGGAGCTGATTATGACGGCCTCAACCCTAGAACCTCAACAGGCTTTTCTTCTTCTTTTTTTCCCCTTTCAAAGGTATCTTTTTAATTTAAATTCAGTTAATAACATATAATGTACTCTTTGTTTCAGGGGTAAGGTCTGTGATTCATCAGTCTTACATAATACCCGTGCTCATTACAACACATACGCTCCCGACGTTCGGCGCCCAGTTATCCGTCCCCCAGCCCCCTCCCCTCCAGCAACCTTCAGTTTGTTTCCTAAGATTGGGAGTCTCTTATGGTTTGTCTCCCTCCCGTTTTGTCTTGTTTTTTCCTCTTCCCCTAGGATCCTCTGCTTTGTTTCTTAAATTCCACATATCAGTGAGATTATGTGATAATTGATGATTGGGTAATATTCTGTTGTGTGTCGGTGTGTGTGTGTCGGGGTGTGTGTGTCCGTGTGTGTGTGTGTAGAACATTTCTTTATCCACTGCTGCTTTAAACATGGGGTGCAGGGGCCCCTTCCAGGAACTAGTGCAATTGCTGGGTCGGACGGTAGCTCTATTTTCACCTTTTTAAGGAACCTTCATACTATTTCCCAGAGTGGCTGCAGCAGCTTGCATTCCCACCAAGAGTGCAGGAGGGCTCCCCTTTCTCCGCATCCTCGCCAACATCTGTTGTTTCCGGACTTGTTAGTTTTAGCCATTCTCACCGGTGTGAGGTGGTAGCTCACTGTGGTTTTGATCTGTATTTGCCGGATACCAAGTGACGCGGAACATTTTTTCACGTGTCTGTTGGCCATTTGAATGTCTCCTTTGGAGAAAGTCTGTTCATATCTGCTGCCCATTTCTTGATTGGATTATTTGTTCTTTGGGCGTTGAGTTTGCTAAGTTCTTTGTAGATCTTGGATACTAGCCCTTTACCTGATGTGTCATTTGCTATAATTGTCTCCCATTCTGACGGTTGTCTTTTGGTTTTGTCGACCGTTTCCTTTGCTGTGCAAAAGCTTTTTGTCTTGATGAAGTCCCAATAGTTCATATTTGCCTTTGTTTCCCTTGTCTTTGTGGACGTGTCTACCAAGAAGTTGCTGTGGCCGAAGTCACAGAGGCCGCTGCCAGTGTTCTCCTCTAGGATTTTGACGGATTCATGCCACACATTTAGGTCTTTCATCCATTTTGAGTCTATTTTCTCTGTATAGTGTAAGGAAATGGTCCAGTTTCATTCATCTGCATGTGGCCATCAGATTTTCTCAACACCATTTGCTGAAGAGATGTGTATTCCTTCCATAGATTATTCTCTCCTGATTAGTAGATTAGTTGACCGTGGAGTTGAGGGTCCATTTCTGGGTTCTCTATTCTGTTCCACTGATCTATGCGTCTGTTTTTGTGCCAGTACCATGCTGTCTTGATGCTGACAGCTTTCTAATAGCGCTTGAAGTCCAGAACTGTGATGCCACCTGTTTGGGTTTTCTTTTTCAACACTCCTTTGGCTATTAGGGGTCTTTTCTGGTTCCATACAAATTTGAGGATTCTTTGTTCCAGCTCTGTGAAAAAAGTTGATGGTATTTTGATAGGGATCGCACTGAATGTGTAGATAGCTCAAGGTAGCATAGACATTTTAACAATATTTGTTCTTCCAATCCGTGAGCGTGGAACTCTTTTCCATTTCTTTGCGTCTCCCTCAAATTCTTTCATGAGTGTTCTGTAGCCTTCTGAGTACACATCCTTTCCTTTTTGGTTAGGTTTCTTCCTAGGTATCTTATGGTTTGGGGCGCAATTCTAAATGAGATCGACTCCTTAACTTCTCCTTCTTCTGTCCCATTGTTGGTTTATAGACGTGCAACTGATTTCTGTGCATTGATTTTATATTCTGCCACTTTACTGAATACTTTTATGAGTTCTAACAATTTTGGGGTGGAGTCTTTTGGGTTTTCCACATAGAGTATCATGTCATCTGTAAAGAGTGAGCGTTTGACTTCCACTTTGCTGATTCAGATGCCTTTTATTTCTTTTTGTCGTCTGATGGCCGAGGCTAGGACATCTAGTACCATCTTAAACTGCAGTGGTGATAGCGGACATCCCTGCCGTGTTCCTGACCTTAGGGGAAAAGCTCAGAGATTTTCCCCATTCAGAACGGTGTTCGCTTTGGGCTCTTCACAGATGGCTTTTAGGATATTGAGGTAACGACCCTCTATCCTACACTGTGAAGAGTTTTAATCAGGAAAAGATGTTATACTTTGTCAAATGCTTTTTCTGCATCCACTGAGAGGATCCCGTGGTTCTCGTTCTTCCTTTTATTCATGTAGTGTATCACACGTTTGATTTGCAGGTGCTGAACCAACCCTGCAGCACAGGAAGAAATCCTACTTGGTCGTGGTGAATAATCTTTTTAATGTACTGCTGGATCCTACTGGCTAGTATTTTGGTAAGAATTTTGGCATCCACGTTGGTCTGTAACTCTTCCTTTTGGTATGGTCTTTCTCTGGTTTTAGGATCAAGGTAATGCTGGCCTCATAGAAAGAATTTAGAATTTTCCTTCCATTTTGATTTTTTTGAAACAGCTTCAGAAGAATAGGTATTAATTCCCCTTTAAGTGTTTGGTAGAATTCCCCTGGGAAGTCGTCTTAACCTGGGCTCTGGTTTGTTGGGAGATTTTTGGTCACTGCTTCAAGTTCCTTACTGGTTATGGGTCTGTTCATTTCTTAAAGATCGCCTAGTTTGTTGGCATATAGTTGCTCATCATATGTTCTTATAATTGTATTTCCCCAGTGTTGGTTGTGTTCTCTCCTCTTTCATTCATGATTTTACTTATTTGGGTCCTTTCTCTTTCCTTTTTGGTAAGTCTGGCCAGAGGTTGATCAATCTTATTCCTTCTCTCAAAGAACCAGCTCCTAGTTTCGTTGATCTGTTCGACTCTTCTGTTGGTTTCTAGTTCATTGATTTCTGCTCTAATCTTTGTCTTCTCTACTCCTGCTGGGTTTAGGCTTTATTTGCTCTTCTTTCTCCAGCTCCTCTAGGTGTAGGTTTGGGCTGTGTATTTGAGACCTTTCTTGTTTCTTGAAAAAGGCTTGTAGTGCTATATACTTCCCTCTTAAGACCGCCTTTGCTGCATCCCAAAGATTTTGCACAGTTGTCTTTTCATTTGATTCCATGAATTTTTAAAATTCTTAATTTCCTGGTTGGCCCATTCGATCTTTAGTAGGATGCTCTTTAGTCTCCACATATTTGAGTTCTTTCCAAATTTCCTCTTGTGATTGCATTCCTGTTTCAAAGGATTGTTGTCCGAAAATGTGCAGGGAATCATTGCAATCTTTTGGTACCGCTTGAGACCTGATTTGTGACCCAGGATGTGATCCATTCTGGAGAATGTTCTGTGTGCACTAGAGAGGAGTGTGTATTCTGTTGCTTTAGGATGGAATGTTCTGAATATATCTGTTAAGTCCATCTGGTCCTGTGTGTCATTCAAAGCCCTTATTTCCTTGTTGACCTTCTGTGTAGATGATCTGTCCATTGCAGGGAGGGGGTTGTTAAAGTCCCCTAGTATCATTACATTATTTTCGATGTGTTTCTTTGATTTTGTTATTAACTGGCTTATATAATTTGCTGCTCCCATGTTAGGGGGATAAATATTTACAACTGTTAGATCTTGTTGGAAAGACCCTTTAAGTATCATATAGTGTCCCTCTACATCTCTTACCACAGTCTTTGGTTTAAAATCTAATTTGTCTGATAGAAGGATTGCCACCCCAGCTTTCTTTTGATGTCCATTAGTATGATAAATGGTTTTCTACCCCCTCACTTTCAGTCTGGAGGTATCTTTGGGTCAAAATGAGTCTCCTGCAGACAGCCTAGCAATAGGTCTTGCTCTTTTATCCAATCTGATACCCTGTGTCTTTTGACTGGGGACTTTAGCCCATTTACATTCAGAATTACTACTGAAAGGTAGAAATTTAGTGCCATTATATTGCCTGTAAAGTGACTATTACTCCGTATTGTCTCTGTTCCTCTCTGGTCTATGTTACTTTTGGGCTCTCCTTTGCTCAGAGGACTCCTTTTAATATTTCTTGCAGGGCTGATTTACTGATCACAAATTCTTTTAGTTTCTGCTAGTCCTGGAAGCTTTTTATCACTCCTTCTATTTTGAATGACATCCTATCTGGATAAAGTATTCTTGGCTGCACATTTTTCTCGTTTAACACCTTGAATATATCATGCCAGTCCTTTATGGCCTGCCAGGTCTCCGTGGATAGGTCTGCTGCCAATTTAATGTTTGTACCCTTGTAGGTTACAGACCTCCTGTCCCGAGCTGCTATCAGGATTTTCTCTTTGTCTCTGAGATTTTTAAGTTTCACTAGTATATGTCGGGGTGTTGACCTATTTCTACTGATTTTGAGGAGGGTTCTCTGTGCCTCCTGGATTTTGATGCCTGTCTCCTTCCCCAGATTAGGGAAGTTCTCTGCTATAATTTGCTCCAATATACCTTCTGCTCTTCTCTCTCTTTCCTTTTCTTCTGGAATCCCAATTACTCTAATATTGTTCTGTTTTATGGTATCACTTATGTCTTGAATACTCCCCTCACGATCCAGTAGTTGTTTACCTCCCTTTTTCTCAACTTCTTTATTTTCCATCATTTGGTCCTTCTGTGTCACTAATTCTCTCTTCTGCCTCTTTTAACCTAGCAGTTAGAACCTCCATTTTTTTTTATTGCATCTCATTAATAGCTTTATTTATTTCAACTTGGTTAGATTTTAGTTCTTTTATTTCTGCCGAAAGGGATTCTCTAGTGTCTTCTATGCTTTTTTCAAGCTCAGCTAGCATCCTTATAATCGTTATTCTGAACTCAGGTCCTGCACCCTGCCTACGTCCACACTGATTATGTCCCCGGCAGTCAGTGCTACCTCTCGGTCTCTTTCTGGAGGTGACTTTTTCCATCTTGTCATTCTGCCCAGAGAAGAATAGATGAACAAGAGAACAAAATACTAAAATGGCAATAATGACCCCAGAGAAATATACACTAAACAAATCAGAAGAGACCCGAAAATGGGGGCGGGCGGGGGAGGAAAAAAAGAGGGGAAAAAAAGAAAAAAAGAAGAAAAAAAAAGAATATAATCAGACAGGTGAGAATAGAGCAACACACTGGATTTTGGGTGTATTTTGTTCTGTTTTTTAAAAAACTAGAGCCCAACATTGTAAAGAAGGAAAAACTTATGTACACACAAAAATAAAATTAAATACATTGAAAGGATAGAATGTAACTGTAAAATGAAAATTGAAAAATACTTTAACAAAACAAAAAACAACAAAAAAAAACGAAGAAGAAAATGAAGACAGAGAGAGAATATGATCAGAATGGAGACTAGAACCATACACCAGATTTGGGGTATATTTTGGTCTGTTAGAAGAAACTGCATCCCAAAATTGTAAAGAAAAAAAGTTGTATATATACAAAAAATAAGATTAAGTACAATGAAGGGATAGAAGGTAACTGTAAAAATGAAAAATTAAAAAAGACTTTAGGGGCGCCTGGGTGGCACAGCAGTTAAGCGTCTGCCTTCGGCTCAGGGCGTGATCCCGGCGTTATGGGATCGAGCCCCACATCAGGCTCCTCTGCTATGAGCCTGCTTCTTCCTCTCCCACTCCCCCTGCTTGTGTTCCCTCTCGCTGGCCGTCTCTATCTCTGTCAAATAAATAAATAAAATCTTTAAAAAAAAAAAAAGATTTTAAAGAGGAGTTGATAAAATAAGAAATTCGTTGAGGGGCGCCTGGGTGGCACAGCGGTTAAGCGTCTGCCTTCGGCTCAGGGCGTGATCCCAGCGTTATGGGATCGAGCCCCACATCAGGCTCCTCTGCTGTGAGCCTGCTTCTTCCTCTCCCACTCCCCCTGCTTGTGTTCCCTCTCTCCCGGCTGTCTCTGTCTCTGTCGAATAAATTAATAAAATCTTTAAAAAAAAAAAAGGGAAATTCGTTGAAACAGGAAAGAAGAGAAATTTTTAAGAAAAAAAGAAAAAAGAAAAAAGTTGAAAGACGAAGGCATCATGGGGAAAAAGCCATGAGTTCTATGTGCTGTATTCCCCCAGTGAGGGAGTTTTGCACTTCTCATTGATGAGGGAATTTGGTCTAGACTGGATATTCTTGCTGATCTTGTGGGGAGGGAGGTGGGAGGGGGGAATTGTTGCATTGATTCTCAGGTGTCTTTGCTCGAGGCGGAATTTCAAGGCCCTTCCTAGCGGCCAGGCTAAGTAATCTGCTCTGGTTCACTCACTGTAGCTTTTGTTCCCTGGAGGCTTTCCATCCACTTTAGAGGATGAGACAGAAAATGACCACCTCCCAGTCTTCGGACATGGAGCCAAAAGCTCGGTTCCCCTCTCCTCAGCGAGCCCTCAGAGGAAAGCAGTGCATCCCTCCTGTCCCCCTGGTCTCCAGCCTCACTCCGTGCTCACCTGGCCTGTGACTGAGCATTTCTATCTCAGGCACGTGACCCCGACTGGAGTCGCCAAACCCCGCAGGCTCCTGTGATGTGCTCCCGTGCCACTCCTCCCGGGGGAGGGAGGGGGTCTCCCCAGTTCTACTACTTGTTGGCCCCCTGCTCAGAGGGCAGTCGCCCCACCGAGCCATGGCTCCCAGATTACGGCAACCCCGAGCTGAGAGCCCACTCCTCGGCTCACTCTCTGCGGCCGGCTTCCCCACTCCGATGTCTGGAAGCCCTGCCACACTCAAGCACCCCCGGTCTTCCTGTGCACCCTCGGACCCTGTGCCCCTGTCCCACCTAAGGTTCCCTCCCTTTCAGGCGGGAGCAGACTTCTAAACGTCCCTGTTTTATGCTCCGCAGCTCTATCACTTGCCAGTACCAGCGGACAGAGGCTCTCCCGCCCTGCGGTCTTTCTTCCCACATATCGCCTCGGATTCACTTCTCTGCACTTCCTACCTTGCAGAAAGTACTCAGCGTTCTATTGGTAGAGTTGCAGCTGTTCTTTTCTTTGACCTCTGGTTGAGTTCACAGGTGTTCAGAATGACTTGATAGCTATCCAGCTGAATTCCTGGAACCAGCAGAAATTAAGATCGCCTACTCCTCCACCATCTTGGACTCCTTCCTCCAGGCTCTTACTCTTGTCATTCCAGAATCTGCATAAGTAAAGATGCTTGAGGCTGCCTGAACAAAACTGAAGTCAAACTGCATCATACGGAAAAGGAAGTCAGTGGCTCTTGTAACTAAAAACTTGAAAAAATATCATGGCTTCAGCCACGGGGGGATCTGGGTGTCATCGGGACCTTGACACTGACTCTGAACTTTCTCCTCTGCCAGCTCTCCCCTTGGCCGACAAAATAGGTCTCACTTCTCAGACTTCCATTCTGCCTCTTCTGCACCCCACAAAGAGAGGGCTTTCTCCAGTGTTCCCCATCAAACTCCTGGAACTGACTCTTCCTGGTTAAATTAGATCTAGTCTTACTGAACTAGCGTCATGCACTTCTTCCCAAACTAATCACATAGCTGAGAGGATGGAATGCGCTGACTCTCCCAGTCAGGAGAGTATTACACTCCTATGGAGCCAGATGTGCGGCCAGAATTCCCCACCGAGAAACACCTGGGGCTCGTCTTGGTGAGAGCACATGGATCCTGGCCAGCCAGGCCTGGGATCTGGCAGGCCACCAACTCCCTTAAAAGCGGGGTTGCCTCATGGAGTACACACATTCCATCAACTCCTTGGGTTCAAATCAAAGCCAAGTTGCGGCCCTTGGGCTGACCCACAGATTGTGATGCCCATCCCCTCCCTCTCAGCTTCCAGCCTGCATCCAGCTCTGACCCCTTCAGTATTTGGGGGTGGGGTGCAGTGGAGAGGTGGGGGGGGAGCTGGGGCATGTCAAAGAATGTAACTAGGGTCCCACCACCACAGGAGGAACAGAGAGAGTTATTAAGGGTCAGGACGTCCCAGCAAATCCAATGGCACCACTCACACGAGTGCAAGAGGTGCCAAATGTTTGCTCAAAGTAGGGTGATGGGTAACGGTCTCAGCTTGAGCTCCATGTACACAGAGCTGGAAATTCACACTAGCCCTGGGGACACTTGGGGACACTTGCCCACTTTCTGGATTCCGTGGTGGTAGTGGTAGTGGTGTTTCCTCTATAATAAAATCCGCTACTGCTGTAGTTATGAACTGGTGAGCACCTGTGGGACCTGATTTCTATCTCCCTGACAGGGCTCACCCGGCCTGTCCCATCCCCAGGTCACAGCTGAGGGCAGACAGTGTTACGTGTGAACTCATGAATCCACCTGAAACACAGAGAGAAGGAGAAAGTCAGGTGGTCTTCTCAGAGGAAGAGGGAATTCGTGCTGAGCAGAAAAAAGAAACAGATGTCCCTACAGTGCCTGGGGTTACCTGGAGTATTACCTGAAGTCCCAGCTCTTCCTTCTCCACACATGTTCTCTTCGATGCTCACCACCCCCCCCCTTACCACCACCCGGTATCAGCATGCTTCCCACTCTCCCATTCCTGCCCCTTCTGCAGCTGTGGGTCAGGATCAGGAGAAATCCTACCCACAGAACTTCAAGGATCTCAATCATTAACGGGCCAGTAATAGCAGGATTTTGAATGCTATTAGTTTTCTGTGGCTCCTATAACATATGACCACAAACTCAGTGGCTTAAATCAACGCAAATCTATTATTTTACGGTTCTGGAGGTCACAAGTGGGAAACAGGTCTTCGGGGCTACAATCAAAGGCTGTGGTCCTGGGGGAGGCTCTAGGGGAGAATCCACTTCCTTGTCTTTTCCAGCTTCTTAAGGTGCCCCCATTCATTCCCTGGCTGGGGGCGCTGTGTCACTCTGACCTCTGCTCTGTGCCTGCACATCTCCCTCCCTCCCTCACCCTCTTGCTTCCCTCTCATAAGGATCCCTGTGATTCCAGTTAGGGTGCACCTGGATCATCCCCCACCCCCTAGGTCTCAATTTACTAGCCCCTGCAAAGTCCCTCCTGCCATGTAAGAGTACATAGTCACGGGATCTGCAACCCAGGACACTGTATGAGCTTCCTAGGGCCGCCATAACAAAGTACAGAAACCTGGTGGCTTAAAAAGCTGAAAGGTATTGCCTCACCGTTCTGGAGGCAGGAGTCTGAAGTGGGGGAGGGTCAGAAGGACCATGCTCCTGGCCGGGCAGTAGGAGAGAGCCGCCCAGGCCTCTGGCAGCTTCTGGGGTCTGACTGTGATCTTCTGTGTTCCCGAGCTTGTAGACGCATCACGTCCTCTTCCTCTGGTGGGAGTGTGGGTCCAAACCTCCCATTTTTATAAGGACAACGCTCGCACTGGATCAGGGCCCACCCTCCTGACCTCATCTTCACTTGCTCACATCTACAAAAACCCTATTTCAAAATAAGCCCCCATTCGGAGGACCTAGGCATTAGGACCCCAATACATATATTATTTTGGGGGACATGATTCTGACAGATGAGGACATCTTTAGGGGTCATGATTCGGCCTCTTCCACCCACCCATAGAACTGTCCACGGACAGGAGCCGATGGAGCTGGTGCTCGAGGCAGGCCTGCCTCCCTGCACGTCCCAACTGTGTGCACGTTTGTACCTCGCACCCCTCTTTCTGCTTCTGGGAAGACGAGGATCCTGATCTCAGTCAGAGGACTTCCAGGAGCATCAGGAGACCACTCCCCAAGCCGGCCCTGCCCAGGGCAGCAGCAACAGGCAGGGGCTGAGTTCCTGGGCGACCGGACACTGTGGCCCAAGGACAGGACACTATAGCCAGCAGCATGGGGGAGGACACAAAGTGGGAGGCAGGGTCATACAGGGCTTAGGAACACACCACAGGCCCGCCTTCGACACTGCACTCGGCCACTCACTCATCCTCAGGTGACCCTGGCTGCTCCTCTGACCTCGCTAGTGTCTCCTTTCCCTTCTCCCTATGGGGACAACCAGTGGCGGCTCCCCTGGGGACCACTCTCCACCTCGTCCTTCAGTACTGAATTATTAAAGGGGTCAGGGAGCTGGATGCGAGGTGGGGGGGGAGATGCCTCTGTTGTCCCCCACCAAAGGCAGCTCAGATGGGCCCACCCCCAGCCTCCTTCCTTCTGCGTGTCTGGGAAAAGCAGGAAGCAGGCAGCCCGGAGCACCGCAGGTGTCTACCCCGGAACTGTCTGGAGCAAGGGGTCTGGCCTCCCTCCCCTGACCACTGCGGGTCAGCCGAGTTCAGGGAGTGGGTATCACCATCCCTACCAAGGAGCTCCTAGGTGGCCGCACAAGGAACGAACACTCGTCTCCCCGCCGCTCCAGTTACTCCTAGGCACGACTTGCTATCACTACCTGATATGCAGGCCAAGGAGGGAAAAGTGGCCGGGTTGGGCTGCAGGGCCCTGCTTTCTGTGTCTCCCACCATGGCTGTCTGGACAAGCACACTCCTAGATGAAGCAAAGGACAAACAGGGTCAAATGTGGAAAGTCAAGAGCAAGCCTCAGGGAGACGGAGGGCTGCCACCCACAAGCCGTGGGCCTGGGTTTTCTCACAGACCCAGCATAGGCCTCAGAAACTGTCCTAAATACCTGGTCAGGGACAGGGCAGGGCCTAGGAGGCCAGGAGGGAGGAGGTGGCCAAGAAGGAGGGTGGAAGAAAGAACCAAACCCAAGCCCCTGGGACTAAGGCATTGACTATTTGCAGAGAACCTACTGTGTGCAGCGGGCCCTGGGCTAAAAGCTCCACCTGCAAAGCTCATTAAATCTGTACAGCTGGGCTCCCAGGGACAGCCTGTTCCAGCCCAGTAAGGAACCCCAGTTTGGTCCAAACACTCTGGTGGCCACCCGATTGCCCTGAAAGCCAGGCCGCTGGCCTTCGTGTTCCCACCAGGAAAGCAATGGCAATTGGGACCCCAGGGACACCACGTGGAGTACACAGGACAGGCCCATCACAGCACAAGGACAACCCAGACTGGCCTTCTGGGAGCCCACACTCCATCGCCTGAGACCGAAGGCAGAGAAAGGCTGGTTTCGGGGTGACGGAAGCTGAGGTGGGTGGGGACGGGCAGGGTATGTGGGTTCAGTAGGCAGCACAGCACAAGGCCTGAGAGCTGAGGCCTCCTCCTGTCGCCATGTCCTGTCTTACTAAGACCAATCGGAACGCCTTTCTGGCATTAGCCTCTCTTTCTCCAAATTCCCTGCCAGCTGTGGCTGTGAGATAATTGAGTTTGCTACTTGGAGCCAGAAATCTGAAA
>NW_023222457.1:0-703 GCF_002007445.2 Ailuropoda melanoleuca | reverse complement strand
ACTTTCCTTACAACCTGCCTCCATGCCAGATTCACCCAAAACTGCTTTACAACATGTCACTCCCAGGATTATGTTCTTCAGTGGGTTCATCTCTGAGCTGAAGCACACCCCTGCTCAAAGTGCCTTACAACCTACCTTCCCAGCCTAATTGTTCCTTCCTATCTCTTGCTCGACTTTACTCTCAGAACACAAACAAACCTGGATCAGTACCTGTGAAATACAAGGCACTATAGAAGCTAAGCTAATGAGCTTCATCTTCGTATCTCACAGCTTTTTCATGGAGCAATCCAAGTCCCATAACCTATCAATAGACATACTCTTGAACTGGAGCCCAGAAAGCTATCCTTCCAAAACCACCAGAACACTTTGTTTTTAATTTCTTAAAAGTTTTCTCTATGCCCAACATGGAGTCAAACTCACAACCCTGAGATTGAGTCCCATGCTCTACTAAGCCAGCCAGGCACCCCACTTTTACTTAGTTTTAAAGCTTATTTCCAACGTAGTGATCTGGTTTATTAGTTAGTTGGAATGCCCCTCCCCAGCAAATCAAAGCAATGACTGACCATCACTTTTCCTTTTGTAGATGTACTGTTCCATTTGAAAATCAAGGTTGGTGCCACCTAAGTGGGTTCCTGCTGCAAGGAATTTGAGGACATCCTCCTCCTTCATTTGCAGGACATCAAGGGCTCCGGACATTGTGAAA
>NW_023222456.1:0-703 GCF_002007445.2 Ailuropoda melanoleuca | reverse complement strand
CAAAATTAAATTGTTAAACTTTAGTTGTCAAACAATTAAATTTTCTCATAGACACAGGCCCTGGCAAAAACGGTAAGGGAAAAAAGGCACTAGTGAACGGCTATGTGCCTAGTGTACTTATAATTTACCCTGGTTAAACTAGCTTCCAGGAATGGAGAGGCGGAATTAAGAGTGGAAAAGTTCAGAAATGTTTTTCTCGAGTGACATGGCCTTAAGGAATGAATATGGAGTGTCTGTCTAGGAGAAACTGTATTTTTCCTTTTTGTCATTGAATAGAGCACATTCTGCAGGATAATGACTGTAGGATTCCTCTGCTGCTAATTGTGCTGCTCTTATTTGCAGTTTGACAAATTATTGTCTTCAGTGGAAATGGCTGGAATTCTCTAATTTTAATTAAAGTAATCTTATTATTTCTCTAGAGTTTCATTTTATTAACTTTCAGACATAGATAAATGTAAAGAATTAATCATGCAATGTATTAGGGTTAGCACATACTTTTGATTTCAACAAATTTTGGGGGAGTATGAATTATTTTAAGAAAGGTAGATTATAAGCAATGATTATCAAAGACCTATTTTTAATCATTTGTTACTTGATATTTAATGTAATAATATTTTATATCAAATTGTATATGCCTCCAATTGATAGCTAATGACAATGTGATATGTAAGTATGTTAAATACTGTTGAAACTAAAAAAAAAA
>NW_023222455.1:0-703 GCF_002007445.2 Ailuropoda melanoleuca | reverse complement strand
GTGTTGGGGTTTTGAAACTGTGATTTGTTTGCTGCAGAACAAGCCGACCGTGGTTCTTTCACGCAATGCTTGTGCTCCATGCAGCAAGAGGTGAAGCAAGGATGTGTTTTCTTCTTTCTCATCCTCAAGTTTGAGTGGCATTTGGTTTGCTATTGGAGTGGGAATATTAGCTCCCCATATAGATGTGGGTGTCGGGAGATAAGAACTCGTGCTCTCCCCAGCTCTTCCTAACGAAGAAATCTTGATGTTACTCGTTGTGATGCAACTCCTCCTTTTGATTATAGGTGTTTTGTTAGAAGACAACATGGACAGTTATTTTCAGTTTAATACAATATAAGGATAGGAAGGAGGCAGGAGGGGACAGTGCTCATGGGAGAGGAAAAGAGGCAAGGACAGAAAGGCAGAAATGAGAGATTTGGAATTGCAAATCTGTGGTTAAAAAGAATAGATATGGAGGTACCAATTTCTGTGTGAGAGTTTTCAAGGTCGGTGCAGTGAGCAGAGATGTGTGGGGCTGTCGCCCACCATTCTGCACACCATCATTCCCGAGTCTTCCCCTGAATGTGATCTTAAACAACCCATCCCAGCTCCTGGCCTTCCTCCCTGCCCTCCATTTTGGAAATACCAGTGAGAAAAAGTCTGATTATATGCCCTGATTATATGCATGAAACTAAGGGAAGTTTTCTTTAAGAAAAAAAAAAAA
>NW_023222454.1:0-703 GCF_002007445.2 Ailuropoda melanoleuca | reverse complement strand
TCTTCTAGGATTTTTATGGCTTCAGGTCTCACATTTAGGTCCTTAATCCATTTTGAGTTTATTTTTGTGTACAGTATAAGAAAGTGGTCCAGTTTCATTCTTTTGCACGTAGCTGTCCAGTTGTCCCTGCACTGTTTGTTGAAGAGACTGTCTTTTTTCCATTGCATATTCCTGCCTCTTTTGTCAAAGGAAAAAAGATATTTTAATGACCTTTCAAAGATGTTTCAATTCACTAATCATTATCCTATGACAAGCACATGTAAAAATAAAGCAATAAATGCAAACTGCTTAAAACTATTATGCTAAGCGAAATATGTTAGTCAGAGAAAGACAAATACCATGATTTCACTCACATGTGGAATTCAAGAAAAAGGCATTTTTATTTTAAATTAGAAATAATAAAGTTTGTTCAATTCAGTCTCTAAATATGTAACAATATAGGTAAAATGTCTAAGCAATATTAATAAAAATCAAATATATTAGGGAAAATAAAATATTAAACAGTGGGTTCATTAGAATTTTGTAATTTGATGAGGTTTTGTGGGTACGCTCTAAAGCTATAGTTTGTCAAGAACTTACTATGTGCCAGGCTTTTTGCTATGTGTTTTGTATGTATTGCCATATAAGGCTTATTTTATTGTCGCCATTTTACATATTGTCACCATTATATTTATATATTTACATATTGTCGCCATTGTTTACA
>NW_023222453.1:0-703 GCF_002007445.2 Ailuropoda melanoleuca | reverse complement strand
CTCATATAGAATGTTTACAGGCAGAAAAATCTCAAAAAATATTTTTTAATGCTCTTCTTAACTCTAAATGGTACACATGGCCCCTACTAGACCTAATAAGTGTTTTAAAAGTTTTCCTAAAATCAGAATTTCCAGGTGCTGGTGAGCATTCACAACCAGCACAAGGTAAATATAATACATTTATCTTGTAGGTTTTCTGTTTTTATTAAAATATTAAAAAACAAAGAGCTGCTGCTGCTGCTGCAGGTTTATGGACTAGACCAGAAAAATGCTCAGTATCAAAAAACATAATGTGCATTTTATATTTTTTGTGACATCATTATTTACTGCATACTTGGCCATCAACTTTTAATTATATGCTTTGAGTGAAAATACTGAGGAAAACCCTCAAGTTATTTTCTTTGCTAATTTTTGCAGGAAGAAATCTTGATTTTTATTGTCATGTTAGGATTTTACTAAACAGCTTCAGAATAACAAGCCCTTGAAAGATGAAGTGAGGTCTTTCCCTTTAAAGCATTATCTGCCAGCCAGTGGAGAGTGTCATGCTACGTTTTTTAGGTCCTTTACACTCTTGAATTTGATTTGTGCTTTTACAGCACAAATCCCAACATTCAGAAGGCAGATCTGTCTGCTTCAGCTGCCTGCAGCTATAGAGAATTAGTCTGTCATTCTCCGAGTCAGAGAATGTGTGAGTGAGTGAGTG
>NW_023222452.1:0-703 GCF_002007445.2 Ailuropoda melanoleuca | reverse complement strand
TTTTTTGCCATATTGGATGACCTCTAGGCTTAGATCTACCAAGTGGTGTCTCTAAGCTATGTATATGATCACATCACTTACCCAGAAGGAGTCCTTTTTATTTTAATGATTTTTTGGAAATAATTTCTACACCCACCATGGGGCTCGAACTCACAACCCTGAGATCAGAGACGCATGCTCCACAGACTGAGCCAGCCAAGCACCCCCAGGAAGGAGTCATTTTGATCATAAAGCATTCCTATGTAATCCTCAGTTAGTTACATGGTTTTCATGACATTTTCCAGAAACCATGCCCCCAAATCCACAGATTCTAGGTTGGTTTGCTGTAAGGAATCTCAGACAACCAGGTTCACTCTGCTAAAAGCATTTCATAGTTTAGGGCTCTCCTGCTAGTAAATACCACTATTTCATTTGCAGGAAGTCTACCATTAGACCAAGTCACCTTATTTCTTCCCAAGACCATCTCCCCTGCAACTTGAGAGAATGGACTACAGACTTGCTGCTTAACCATTTACTTGCCCACAAGTAAATCCCAGTTCAAAGGGGTTCAATGGTACTGGAATGAAAGGCCTGGGTAGTCCCCTTCTCCCATTCAAGCTGATTTGAGTTGCTGGAAAGCTTATCATATTCAATGACCATTTAAATGATTCTGTCTTGACCAATTTAATCTAAGACCTCCTGAGCCACACTGGAATCAATCTCA
>NW_023222451.1:0-703 GCF_002007445.2 Ailuropoda melanoleuca | reverse complement strand
CCTGCACCAGTGTGCTTGGCTCAAAGGCCAGAGGGCTCTGGAGCCCAGCCAGGGTGCCTCTCTCTAATCCACTCCGAAGGGCCAGTGGGGTTGGCAGTGGCCCTGGGCCGGCCTGCGGGTTTGAGGGGAGCCATTACTGCCAGAACTCACCAGGTCTCGGCTCCTTTCTGGGTTTCTTGTCTCTCCCATCTTCTTCCATCTTTCTCTGTTGTCTCTGCATGTGTGTCTCTGTTTCATGCTCCCCCGCCCCCCACCATATTTCTCTTACTGTGTCTCTCTTTCTCACTGTATCTCTGGTGAGATAGAGGTAAGAAAAGCAGCCTCCAGATTATTCTGAAGGCATTTTTGGGAACCGGAGGTGGCCGAAAGGAAGGGGGAGGGGAGTGGCGGGGAGGATGGTGCAGAAGAAGGTCCCAGGGAAAAGTGGTTGGGGTCAAAAGCTGGGCCTGCCTTCCTGGGGAGCGGGTAGGGTCTCTCTCCCTGCGGGCTCCTGGGCAGGACCTTTAAGGAAGATGCTGCCTTGGGCCAGGTCTAGAGTCACTGGTTGTCAGTCTTGCCTATCCCAGGGCAAGGGAAGAGCAAAACCACCTGTATTCTTTTCCCGGTGGGCAATGAAATGGAGAACGGAGAAGCAGAGAGATGAGACTCATTGGGTTGGAGCCCCAGCTCCAACACTGACAAGCTCATGTGACCACAGACAGGT
>NW_023222450.1:0-703 GCF_002007445.2 Ailuropoda melanoleuca | reverse complement strand
ACCATCAATGGTAAATATTAATTTATTATTATTATTTTAGTGAAAGTATATGTAGCAAATGTCAGAGACTACTTATGTTCAGACCTTTAGTGTTATGACATCACAATAACATCTAAGACTATCTAAAAGATACCTTTTATTTTTCTATTTCCTTTTACTATATCCAAAAATAAAATTGGATGCTTTTCTCCCCTAACCATTTGCGGGAAACACAGGACTTAAGATGTGCATAAGGCCATGTGGCATACGTGACATTTACTGCTGAGGAGAGGTGTAATTTCAAAGCAATTCCCACTCAAAGTCCCAAAAAGTAGATACACAGAACTACTAGGGTTGTTTTGCAATCTGGCTGTTTCTCACACATGCAGCTCAAGGTAGCATATTCCAGGGCAAGTAGCAGCAGGGATTTAATTATTTAACAAAGGTCAACAATTCTCCAGAGCAACACCATCTAGGCCTCCTTTACTCGTATATATGAGCATACTGACAAAGACGTAGTGTAACAGTATAAAAGCATCCACGTAGAAGACAAAAGAATCTTCCCCTAAACTATCACAAACTCCACTTTTCATCTATAAAGTTAAAATAATGCCTTCTCCTAAAGTGAAATTATAAAATAAAATGTAAGGAGAGCATTCACAGTATACCTGACACACGTTTTTTGGGTGTTTTTTGTTGTTGTTGTTGTTGTTGTTGTTGTTTT
>NW_023222449.1:0-703 GCF_002007445.2 Ailuropoda melanoleuca | reverse complement strand
GGCGCAGTGAGGGAGGAGGTGGGGGGTAGGAAATGCAATGAGTTGACAGAGAAGGAAGAATGCAGTGTAGACAGAATTTGTGGTGTCTCTCAGACCAGAATAAGGACTTGGGCCTTTGCTGTGGGCCAGACGCGAAACCATGAGTGGTTCTGACTTACACCGCTGAGAGACCTCCCTTGAGGCCATAGGAATCCCACCCAGCAGCTGACCCAACTCTTCTGCAGGTCGCTAGAATAATCTCAGGGTAACCCAGCTGGGAACATTCTGCGCCTGATAGGAGAAAAAGACTACATACTTAGGACATCGCAAAATTTAGTAGGTACAGTTGACCCTTGAGCAACACGGGTTTGAGCAGCATGGGTCCGCTTACCTAGAACTGTAAATATTCTCTCCTTATGATTTTCTTAATAACATGTGCTTTCCTCTAGCTTACTTTATTCTAAGAGTACAGTATTTACTACATATCACATAAAAAAATATGTGTTAATTGTTTATGCTATTGGTAAGGCTTTGGGGGAGCCAAAACTTAGACTGGGAAGTAGGGTCAGTGTCCCTACCTCTGTGTTGTTCAAGGTTCAGCCGTATATCCTGGCTGATTGGTTCCTTCAGAGACCTCTTTCTTTGGTGTATAGATGTCTGTGTTCTCCCTGTGTCCTCACATGGTCAACCTTCTGTGTGTGTCTGAGTTCTACTGTTCTCTTCT
>NW_023222448.1:0-703 GCF_002007445.2 Ailuropoda melanoleuca | reverse complement strand
GTTCGACCTCTGTGAAAAATGCTGGTGATATTTTGATAGGGATTCCATTAAATGTATATATTGCTTTGGATAGTACAGACATTTTAACCGTATTTGTTCTTCCAATCCATGAGCATGGAATGTCTTTCCATTTCTTTGTGTCATCTTCAATTTCTTTCATCGGTGTTTTATAGTTTTCAGTCCAGGTCTTTCGCCTCTTTGGTTAGGTTTATTCCTAGGTATCTTAGAGTTTGGGGTACAATTGTAAATGGGATTGTTTTCTTAATTTCTCTTTCTGCTGCTTCATTATTGGTGTACAGAAGTGCGACAGATTTCTGTACATTGATTTTGTATCCTGCAACTACCGAATTCGCTTATCAATTCTAGAAGTGTTTTGGTGGAGTCTTTTGGATTTTCTATAGAGAGTATCACGTCATCCACAAATAGTGAAAATTTTACTTATTCCTTGCCAATTTGGACGCCTTTTATTGCTTTTTGTTGTCTGATTGTTGTGGCTAGGACTTCCAGTGCTATGTTGAATAAAAGTGGGGAGAGTGAACATCCCTGTGGTGTTCCTGACTGTAGAGGGAAAGTTGTCAGTTTTTCCCCATTGAGGATGAAATTATTAAGATCTAATTTTGAATAGTAAAACAAAAAATGCCCAAGATATATGAAGAAAAATATGGCTCACATATTTAAAAAATGTTTTCTAGTATTTTTTTTT
>NW_023222447.1:0-2544 GCF_002007445.2 Ailuropoda melanoleuca | reverse complement strand
TTAGGGAGCTTGCATTTGATCCTAAAAAGACTTGAAAGATATAGGCAAAAATGATGATGATGATGATGATGGTGATGATGATGATGATGGTGATGGTGATGATGATGATGACGGTGATGACGGTGATGACGACGATAACAGTAGGCTGTAGTGGCAGCTATTGGTCATTATAGGAGAAACAGGTGGTGGTGGATGTGACTGCAGCAACAGAGTGGGCATTTATTGAGCACCTACAATGAGCCAGACTCTGTGATAAGCAATTCCTTAGTTAATACTCACAATCCCACAAGAGTATGTATATAACTTCATCCTGGCTGCCATGGTAAGAGTAGATGAGAGGAAGACAAACTTGGAAGAAGGAAAACTAATTAGAAAGCTGCCATAGAGTGCAAGTGCAAGATCACAGTGGTTTGGATTAGACTCAGCAGAATAATGGTGGTGGGAATGGGAGACTTTTGAGAAGTATGCAGGTGTAAGATTCAGGATTCTATAGTACCCTGTGGATATTATTGTGAATATTAATTCCTACCGTCTATGATGTAATCTAGAAAATTTAGGGGAGTACTGCATCTGTTTCAAACCCAGATCACACACTTTGCATATCTTTGTTGATCTTTATAAGGATTATTACAAATTGTTCATTTCTTATGACAGTCAAATTCAGAAATAAAAAAATGTCCTGTCTTTTCAGAGCTCTAGTTTGCAGGATTACAATTACTGCCCGTTTCACCATCAACAGAGTGTGAACAGAAAGACTTAGAAGATCCCATAGAGACCCACAGACTGGGATGAGACTGACCTAAATCCCTCTTCCAGCAAACATCTGACCTCCATAGCATTGCTATAAAGAGGGATATTGAATTTACCAAGGTAATCGCTATACTTAATGGGCAATATGGGATAGGGTACAATCATAAACTGACTGTAATCTTTCTCCTATGCCTACTTACTTAAGCTTACTCGGAACCCTTCATCCCTAGCCTGGAACAGCAGTCAGACAGGTGTCATGGGTTGCCTGTCCCATCAAGTCAAGAACAACTTCACTTTAGCAATTAAAACAGCTTATCCTGGGGTGCGTGGGTAGCTCAGTCCATTAAGTGTCTGATTCTTGATTTCAGCTCAAGGTCATGATATGGAGCCCAGCATGGGGCTCCGTACTCAGCGTGGAGTCTGCTTGAGATTCTTTCTCTCCCCCTCCTCCTCCCCCTGCTCTCTGTTAAATAGATAGATAGATAGATAGATAGATAGATAGATAGATAGATATTTTAAAACAGCTTACCCGATGTAATCAAAGCTTCATTCAACATAAAATCTCTCCCCTCTGTCCCCCAGCTTCATGCTTGGAGCCTGCGGTGGAGGCAGGGGCACAGCTGGCCGCCTCTATCCTAGTGCCTTCTACTCCTCCCCACACAGTATATTTCTAGAAATGGTACCTGGGCTCTCTAGGTTTGGGCTCAGAGGGAAAGAGCGAGAGAGGGAAGGGCACAGTAGTCACAATCTTTGTGGCAAAGAACATTGTAATGTGGTGTTGGGTCCCCCAGGGTATGGAGCTGATTCTTCCATGGGACAGTTTGGCGGGTTTTTGAGAGATCCTCCTGCTGGGAACCTCTTACACTGTTTTGAGGAGGAAGATGCCTCTTCTCCATCTGTCTATTCCACAGACTCCCTCCAAGAGGGTCTGTTTGTTCCTTCAAACAGTCCTTTACAGAGGAAGTCCTCAAAGCACACATGCATACATATAACACACACACACACACACACACACACACACACAAAACAGGCACCTTTGCCTCATGCTGCTCACCTTCAATGCAGCCAAGCTAGCAGCTCCGGCCAGAGAATTCCCTCTGATCTTCACTAACAGAGTATTCAGTGGGACTCTTAGGCTTTCTAAATTGCAGGGACCGCATGTTGAGANCATGTTGAGCTTTCCAAGGGTCTCTGAAGCCCCTCTCTTTATGCGTAAGGTGAAGAGAAGCGACACCCCGTGTGGTGGGGGCAATGCACAGCACATACAGCTCTCTCCAAGCCTCTTATATGGGCCAGAGGCGGATGGATGGTCACCAGTGCCAGCAAAACCCCCTTCACAACCCCACTGGCAAGCCCTGCATCAAGAGCTTCGCACTTCATTTTAGGTTGGCATTTTACTAGAAACCCAATTGTGTTTTTCTCACCCTGTAGGACCTCTGCCCAAACTCTGAGACAACAGGAAGAGAGGTACATAAGATCTGTTATTTTTAAGAAAGACTGGGAACAATTATTGGGAATTCTGAGTATAACCATGTCCTTTCTGATCGTGCACCCTGAACAATAACCTGAATAATGCACATTCCATAAGAATGACCCAAAAGGTGACCCAGATACTGGAGGCTTTGCCAGGTTTATAGCCATGGCAGGACCTTCCTTGCTGCATTCCCTAAATGTTTCTGTCCAACGTGCTATGTCCTCACCCTCGAATCTTACTCCCATTTGTAGCCCTACTCATCTTCTTTGCATGTGTTGACTGATCTTGAATTCCCTGACTTATCCCTTCAATATACATCA
>NW_023222446.1:0-591 GCF_002007445.2 Ailuropoda melanoleuca | reverse complement strand
TATATGTATATATATATATATATGTATATATATATACATATATATATGTATTTACAGATTTTATATATGTATATATATACATACACAGATTTTATATATGTATATATATACATACACAGATTTTATATATATACAGATTTTAAAAACAAAATTGACATTATATTATATATAGAATTTGTCTATATATTNGAATTTGTCTATATATTTTTAAAAATTCTCTAATTATATAAGTGATGAATACAATTTCACCAAAACAAATTTAAAGGATACTGAGGTAAAATGCTTCCTCAGCTCGTCCTCCCCCCGCACTCCTCCTTCTCTCCAGAAACCACCATGCAAGTTTGTACTCTATCCTCTCAGACTTCCCTGTGCGTTCCCATTAGGCAGGAATTCACTATGTCTAGCTTTCTATTAAACCATCCAGTAGAGGGAACTGTTAGACTGTTTTCTCCTTTGATATGTAAGTTACACCTTTTTGATTTACAAAAATCTAAGTGTCCTGAATGTCATTTACCCAATGCAGAATGATATATCAGTTTATAAATATATTATTCCTACTGACTAGTTTCTAACCTAAATAAAAATCTTAAA
>NW_023222445.1:0-703 GCF_002007445.2 Ailuropoda melanoleuca | reverse complement strand
TTATCCATTTATCTGTCAGTGGACATGGGCTGCTTCTATAATTATAAATAATGCTGCTATAAACATAGGGGTTCATGTATCCCTTTGAATTAGTGTTTTTGTATTTTGGGGGTGAATAACAGTGCAATTACTGGATAATAGGTTAGTCTATTTTTTAACTTTTTGAGGAACCTCCATGATGTGGCTGCAGAAGTTTACATTTCCACCAAGAGTGCAAGTGGTTTCCTTTTTTCCCATATCCTCATCAACACTTGTTTCTTGAGTTTTTTATCTAACCATTTTGACTGGTGTGAGGCTATATCTCACTTTAGTTTTGGTTTGCATTTCCCTGATGATGAGTGATGTTGAGCATCTTTTAAAACAAGATCCTTTAAATGAGATTGCTAGCAGCACTGATTTGGTACCCTAACACAGTAGCATCAGGTATCTATAATGGTGGGCACTTTCTATTTCATGTCACAAAGGAAATAAAAATCTAATAATGCTACCCCAACTGGATTAATTTTTTATTAATTGTTACTGTCTTAATTACTATAGCTTTCTAATGTAGTTTCAAGTCAGGGAACATAATGCCTCAAACTTTGTTCTTCTTTCTCAAGACTGCTTTGGGTATTTGGGATTTTTTGAGGTTTCATGCAATTTTTAAATTATTTTGTCTATTTCTGTGAAAAGTGGCATTAATATTTCTGTTTAAAGGTTTATT
>NW_023222444.1:0-703 GCF_002007445.2 Ailuropoda melanoleuca | reverse complement strand
GAGCAGCTCTTTCCTCCGGAGCTACAGTGCCTCTGATGCGCAGGGGGAGCTCAGAGTCGTGTATCTTTGAGTTTTATTATCACGGAACATTCCTTTTCCACCTTTCAGTCTCTGCAGAAACAGGGCTGTGCGCACAGTTGCATGGAAAATTACTGCCAAGATTATAAGGCTCTGACACTAGCCGTGTAAACTTGGGCGAGGTGCTTACAGTTCAGAACTCGGTTTCTATCTTCGTAAAATAACACCGGTTCACAAGATGTTGTGATGATTAGCTGTGGTAACAATTGTGAAGGTGGCTAATGCTGTATTTAACAATTCATTTTATTTCCACTTCTCCTGTTTCTATTCTCTGGGGTCTTATGCCAGGAATAAATAGACAACATCTTCTCATCAAAGAGCTACAACTTAACAAAGAAAGATTTATTTATTTATTATTAATAGGCTTCCTGTGAAGCATTGGCAATTCAAGGATGACTAAGACATTGTCTCAGTCCAAGGGATGTACCATCTAAATGCCTCTTCTTCCATTCACCCATTCATATATTCAAAATTCATTCAACTTTCAAAAAGAAAAGTCACTCAGCTTTCAATTTATTGAGCATTTACATACAAGAAACTGTGGTCACAAAGGTAAATAAAACATGGTTCTTGCCTTCAAAGAAACATATCAAAGGTTTTTAGTAGACCTAGAACAAACAGATTT
>NW_023222443.1:0-703 GCF_002007445.2 Ailuropoda melanoleuca | reverse complement strand
TTTTTTTTTTAAACTATAAAATAGCAATTTCATCTAGTCCAACCTAATGAGTTTGAAAACCTCGAATATTCTTCTCTCGAAGATTCAGAATCTGCGTAACATTTTAAAGGCTGGAATAATTCCCCCCAAGTCAGAGGTAGAGGGACCTGCGCGGTTTTGTTTCCCAAACGCATTTGACAAGGGAACCCTTCTATTGGGTGACACCTGCTACATCTGGCAGAACCCGTGCTCTGTGGGCCTGGTTTGGGGAAATACTGCCTGGGAGAATCAAAAGTAATTAAGATGTTTCTGAGCCTTTTGCAAACCCGCCCTCGTCACTATCACGTCACTTTTATTTGAATGAAAGGAAATTCACTCATCCATGTCTTACGTGCTCGCTCTGCACTAGTGTCTGCTCAGAACTGGGGACGTGCGGGAACAGGAGTGTTCTCTCAAGGGAACGGCCAGCATGGCTCGGAGCAGTCAGTAAGGGCTGCATGGAGTTGTGAGTTTTGAGCTGGGGTTTGGCGGATTGTTCCAGGACAGAACTGATGGCCAGGGCCCAGTGCAGCAAGGCAGACCCCGTTCACCTGCTCATGCCTCGGTGCATTCTCAGAGCCCACCCACCAGAGCCTCGAGGCCGCCAGGCAGCTTGACGATGCATCGCTTGCTCCCATCGCCCTTGCCCGGCTACCCTGGTAAAGGTCTGTTCAATTTCACGTGG
>NW_023222442.1:0-703 GCF_002007445.2 Ailuropoda melanoleuca | reverse complement strand
TTTTTTTTTTTTTTTTTTTTTAAATCAGGGATATGTTCTGAATTCTAGAGAGTGACTAAACCAGTATGGTGCAAACATTAAGATTAAGGGATTTAGGGTCAGACAAATTGGCACAGAACCCACTCATGCCATTTACTAATCTCTGTGCCAATATTCTTATTTATAAAATGTGGATTATTGCAATACTGTAAGTCTTAAGAAGTTAGTACATCTAACAACTTTGTTTAGTGCTTAACTGATCATAATGACCTAATACTCGTTAGCTCCTATTCATTTAATTATTATTTTCATCATTATTATTATCAACCCAAGGTTCTTCTGGGGGTCTTTTCCCAGAGTTGGTCAGATGCTGGAAATTCAGACACCTGTGTATGGATCTCTCATTGCTTCTTAAAGCCCCACAGACTGGCACATTCATTTGCCACTTGGAAGTTGCTCATCAGTGCCCTCTGTGCCATATTGGACACTTACACTGCTGTCCATCAGATCCACTCCTATTTTCACATTGTGCAGAGAAAACTGTGGCCCGAGCTTTTCAACAGCCTTTCCTTATACCCTCATAAATGGGTCTCTACCTACACTCAGCATTTTACTCTAGTCTGCCGGCCTCAATATGTCAGCCCACGAGAAGCATGGGAAAAATCAAAATCAATGGGGATGTTTCTTCACAAGACAAAGGAGACCATTTCATATTCATCCCACC
>NW_023222441.1:0-703 GCF_002007445.2 Ailuropoda melanoleuca | reverse complement strand
TGGCTATTGTAAACAATGCTGCAATGATCATGGGGATACAGCTATCTCTTTAAGATAGTGATTTTGTTTCCTCTGGATATATACCCAGAAGTGGAACTGCTGGATCACATGGTGGTTCTGTTTTTAATTTTTGGAGGAATCTCCATACTATTTTCCACAGTGGCTGCACCAGTTTGCTTTCCCACCAAGAGTGCACAAGGGTTCCCAGAGGAGACTCCCAGTTCTCGGCAGTCCTTCCTTCCTTACCTCTCCTGTAGTGGCCGTCTTGTCTGGATGGTCCTCCTCAGTTTGGCCTTTGTCTACTGTAGATTTTCTGCTGCCTAACCCACCTGCCCTGTGGGCTGCCATTCTTAGAGCCTGACCCCTTCAGTCCAGGCCAAATCCCATCCCGGAAGAGGAAGAGCTTTTCTGTCCCCAGGTTTCTGTCCTGAGCTGATCTGGGCTTTATTATAACTTAATTTTTTAAATTAAAAAAATGTGATGAAATACACATTGCATAAAATTGACCATCTTAACCATTTTTAAGGGTACAGGTCAGTATTATCAAATATATTCATGTTGTTGTGAATCAATCTCCAGAATTTTTCATCTTGTAAAATGGAAACTCCGTACCCATTAAACACTCCCACTCCCCCTCCCTCCAGCCCGTGGCAACCATTCTACTTTATTTCTATGAATTTGACACCTTATATAAGTGGAATCA
>NW_023222440.1:0-703 GCF_002007445.2 Ailuropoda melanoleuca | reverse complement strand
TGCCCTGTAGGGTGTGAGCAGCGCACGTTCCAATCCCGGCGGCCCGGTGCAGACTAACGGAGAGAATCATGGGCGTGCACGTGGAGACCATCTGCCCCGGGGACGGACGGACATTCCCGAAGAAAGGGCAAACGGCCATTGTGCACTACGTAGGTCACCTTGAAGATGGAAAGAAATTTGACTCCTCCCGAGACAGAAACAAGGCGTTCAAGTTCAGGATTGGTTGTCAAGAGGTAATCCGTGGCTGGGATGAAGGCGTGGCTCAGATGAGTGTTGGCCAGAGGGCTAAGTTGACATGCTCTCCTGATTATGCTTATGGCAGCACCGGGCATCCTGGCATCATTCCACCCCATGCCACGCTAATCTTCGATGTAGAGCTCATGGGACTTGAATGAAGTTTGTTCCTACCATCTTGTGGTGTCGAGGAAGCGGCCTACAGAGGACTTAAAAATACCACAAATCCAGAGTGCACATGAACGGACTGCTTTTACCTGGATGCCACCAGTTACTTAACCTCTTCCCCACAGCTGAATGTTTTACCCACATGGTTGCACTGCCCGCTGCCTCACTCCCCCCCACCCCCGATAAGCAACATGCTACAAACCTCAGTTGATCATGATAAATCTCAGTATGTTTTTATTTTTCCCCTTTGTTATTGCATACAGAGT
Organism: Ailuropoda melanoleuca; assembly: GCF_002007445.2. NCBI lineage: Eukaryota > Metazoa > Chordata > Mammalia > Carnivora > Ursidae > Ailuropoda > Ailuropoda melanoleuca. Next base: position 35 of record NW_023222440.1, on the reverse strand, counting down.
GAATATTCAATAGGAATCTACTTTTCTCAGTATTT
>NW_023222439.1:0-703 GCF_002007445.2 Ailuropoda melanoleuca | reverse complement strand
GAGGCCTTCTCATTGTTGACATTCTGAAAAGATAGAATCCAGAATTTATTGTGCTTGGGATGAGTAACTTCATTCACTTCTTGCTGAGTATTTTATGCATTTTATGTAAATGTTGATTTTAGATTTTGTTTGAAGAACAGAGAAGGCCTGGAAAACATACACTATACCACTGAAGATGTATTTAATTCTACTTTATTGCCTTTAAAAAATCATTGCTACTTCTTTTGTAACAATGTATTAACATTCAGTGGCAACTGTGGAAAACAGGAGATAGTTGAAGTTTAAATTACTCAGTCAAAAAATGCCTAAAAGAACTATATAAATTCTTTTTGAAAAACATTTAAGAACATTTAATAAATGTATGGTAAAGGTGTTTATTTTTGGAGGGCTGTGTGAAGGATTGCATTTTTTTTTCCTTCTCTCTGAAGGGCTAAGAGAAGTTGAGACTCATTGGGTCCTCCCCGAGCAGAGTGTATGTCTGCACTCTCTGACTTTGATGGATCTTTCCAGACCTAGTTCTGTTCTTTCTGAAAAAATGTTTAAGGTGCTCCCCTCCCTCCACCTTGCCCTGTCCCCCCATCTTCTCCCTCTCCTGTTTTCTTTATCCATACCATAGTTTTTTGTTTGTTCTTGTGTTTTTGTTTTTGTTTTCTTTTATGTCAACTTAGAAAACGGTCGGCTTAGGCTTAGACCGCCCCCCCCC
>NW_023222438.1:0-703 GCF_002007445.2 Ailuropoda melanoleuca | reverse complement strand
TTTTTTTTTTCTATCAGCAACACATCTTCATTCTAGTTATTGGTCCTTTGTGTTGTTCTTGACATATGAATCTCATGCTTTTGATTATAATGTGGATCCTCAGATATGTGGAAATGTACATGAAAATGTTACCACCGAAACAACAGGGAGAGGATGGCAGAATCCACATTGCAAACCAGACAGCCACTACTTGCAAAGACATGTACACACAGAGGGAATTGTCATCTGGTGCCACTGGCTAAACTCCACAGGTCCCATGGAACCCCTCAAGCAGTATGAAATATTTTGTGTGGATAGAGAGGCTCTTTTCCCTTTGGAAAGTATCTGTAGTGTTCTTTAGCTTCTAAAGAGGATAATGAACCCCAAATTTAAGGAATAAAAATATGAAGCTGAACATTTGTAGCAGATAGTTAATTGAAATTCCATTTCTTTAGGTTTTGATGATGATGTGAGAAAATGTGCAAATATCTTGACTTTATTTATTTATTTATTTAAAGAACTAAAGACTTTTTGCATTACTATCTAGTTCTCCTTAGAATAAACTCTGATCACAACTGTAGAAAAAGGAAATGAGATATTTGTATGCCTCCTCTCAGGATTTGGGCCACACTCTGCCCGTTTACTTTTTAAAAATAAATTTATTAATTTTGTGAAACTGGTGCTTTCTCTCATTAAGGAATTAGAGGAATGTAGAAAAGCACAT
>NW_023222437.1:0-703 GCF_002007445.2 Ailuropoda melanoleuca | reverse complement strand
CTCATCAAATGCATTGAGTCTATGCCTGTTCTGGGTAGGAACCTAAATTATTGATTACCGGAAGTAGTGAGGGGTAGGTGTGTGTTGCTTGCTACTGACCTGGCAGTTTTGAAAAGGACTGCATCCTCCTTATTAGAAGATGCTGTGGATCACCATAGAACAGACAAAGGTTGATCTGACCTTCAATTAAATAATCATACATAAATTTATGTAAAAAGTAGCTATGGTCTCACCCCACTCTGCATTACTTAAATGTACAATTAATAGGCATATACAATTAAAAGAATGAAAACTGTGATAATGAGCTGAGTACACCCTGTAATACCTAGCAGTACTCTGTCCTACTGCTTATCGGGACTTAGATCCAATATTTACATTTTCATTATTTACTTATGGTTTTATGTAATTCACTGGTTAATAACTTAGAAATATGTCTTCAAAATTGTTCTCTTTGAAAGTAGATCATGAAAGGAAAAGATTGTATTTGTAGGGCCAATTGCTAGATCAAATTAAAATATTTATTAAAATTACATAATATAAATTTAATAACAAATAATTAGTATATAATTTTTTTCTTGGGATGAAGAAAAAAAAAACACAGTTTCCTAACTCTCTTCTAAGGTCATTACTGAAAAATGAGATCGGTATTTGTAATTACGGTATCATGAATACTTAAATTTCTCTCATGCTGGGAAAGCCATGA
>NW_023222436.1:486-858 GCF_002007445.2 Ailuropoda melanoleuca | reverse complement strand
GAAAAGCCCCCCGAGCAACCCAAAGGCCTGCTTCCACACGGGATAGGTGCTATCACCTCTCAAGGTGACGGATCAGACGTCTTTTCGTCTGGAAACTATCCTACTGAGCAGCGATGCCTGGCACCAGGGGCTTAGGCGTGGGAGGGATCCTTTGTTCTGGACTCAACTTACCTGCTCCGCGCCAGGGACTGGTCACGGTGGGGCCCACTCCAGTGCTGCCTCCGCTGCCAGCCTCGAGGGTCGTGGAACCTGGAAGTCCAGCACCACCTGAGGGAAACATAAAATGAACTTCTCATGTCAATGGTCCTTGGACTTTATCACCAATGGGTGACTGAGCGATTCGGTCAGTTCCCACCACAGAAAATGCAGCCC
>NW_023222436.1:0-466 GCF_002007445.2 Ailuropoda melanoleuca | reverse complement strand
CCCTAAGCTTCGATTCTACTATAACATTCCTCCAACATTTTGTCATCGTCCTTCCCATTTCCTGATTGGGGTTGTCGCTCCTTTCTTCCTAACGCTCATGTGTTCTGCATCTCCAATGGGCTCACACTAGGTCCTCCTCTATTCGTCTCCAGGAAGTTGCTTTCAAAGAAACGCCACCTTCCGCCCCGATCACACTGTCCCTCAAGGATGCAAGTCACACTGATGAAATGTCGTGACGTAGGTACTGACACCCTTCCCCTTAAAACACCCAAGACAGCCGTCTAGAGCTTTCCCTAGCGGCACGTTTCCTCTTACCCTAGCCTACTTTTTTTCACTCTAGAGCTTGATCTTAGCGAGGTTCTGTTCTAGATGCCATCCGAATCCTAGACGATACAGAGGAAAAGCAAAACGGAACCCATATGACAGCCACTCCATCTATCCTGGACCAAAACCAGTGAAATTCATG
>NW_023222435.1:577-769 GCF_002007445.2 Ailuropoda melanoleuca | reverse complement strand
GTAGATCTTGGATACCAGTCTTTTATCTGTAGTATCATTTGCAAATATATCCTCCCATTCCGTGGGCTGCCCCTTAGTTTTTTTGACTGTTTCCTTGGCTTTGCAGAAACTTTTTATCTTGATGAAGTCCCACAAGTTCATTTTATCTTTTGTTTCTCTTGGCTTTGGAGATGTGTCATGAAGAATGTTGCT
>NW_023222435.1:0-171 GCF_002007445.2 Ailuropoda melanoleuca | reverse complement strand
CCTTGGCGATTCGGGGCCTTTTCTGTTTCCATACAAATTTAAGGACTATCTGTTCCAGTTCTTTGAAAAATGTCCTCGGTATTTTGATCGGGATGGCATCGAAAGTGTAGGTTGCTCTGGGTAGCATGGACATTTTAACTATGTTAATTCTTCCAATCCATGAGCATGGAA
>NW_023222434.1:0-703 GCF_002007445.2 Ailuropoda melanoleuca | reverse complement strand
AAAATATATATATTCTGGATACTAAGCTCTTCTCAGATATACAATTTGCAGATATTTTTTTCCTGCTGTAGGTTGTCTTTTTACTTTCTGGAAATGTCCTCTGATGCACTTTTTTAAAATGATGATTTCTAATTTACCTGTGTTTTCTGTTGTTTCTTGTATTTTAGGAGTCATATTTAAAAATCCATTACAAATCTAAAGTCATGAAGATTTACCCTTATGTTTTCTTCTAAGAGTTTTATGGTTTTAACACTCATTTTAGGTGTTTGAATCTTTTTGAGTTAGTTTTTGTACATGGCGTGAGGTAGGGTATGAAAAATCAATGTATGTGAAAAATCATTGTATCAGCACCATTATGTGAAGGCTGTTTTTCCCCACTAAATGGACTTCACACTCTTGTGAAAAATCAATTGGCTAGAGATGTATAGTTTATTTCTGGACTCTCAATTCCATTCCAAGGATCCACGTATTATTTCTATGCTGTTAGGGCAGACGTTGTTATTCCTCTAGCATTGTAGTAACTTTGGAAATTGGATTGAGGGTCTTCTAAATATACTGTTTAGCGAAGTTGTTTTGGCTATTCAGGGCCCTATTCCTAGGTTTCTGAGTGAGTGAGTGAGTGAGTATGTGTGTATGTGTCTAATCATGAAAAGGTATTGGAATTTATTAAATAACTTTTCTGCAATGATTGAGATGATTTTTT
>NW_023222433.1:0-703 GCF_002007445.2 Ailuropoda melanoleuca | reverse complement strand
TTCTATTCAAAATGGGGTAACAGAGATCAAATTTACTCTCCCACCTGAAACAAGGAAGAAATACAGTAATCTTTGGAAGACAGGAACAAATGAAGTCATCCCTACAGTTGCTACACTATACTGCCCTGAGTTTCCAAGCTGAAAGAAATCAAAGATCTAAGCAAAGAGGGAGAAATACCATGTCCATGGATTGGAAGACAATACAGTTAAGATGTTACTTCCTCCAAATTGATATATATGTTTAATAATATAATTCCTCTCAAAATATCAGTGATTTTTTTTGTAAATATAGACACGATTATTTTAAAATTTATATGGAGAAGAAGAGTTAGGATAAAAAAGCAATTTTGTATAGAAAAATAAAAAGGAAGGAATCGGTTGACCTGATTTCAAGACTAACTATAAAGTTATTGTAATCAGGAATCTGTGGTATTGACAGAGCTAGAACAGTGGGACAGAAATAGAGAGCCCAGAAGTACCCAGAAGTGGACCCACACACCTATCCGCAACTGCCCCCCTTGGCAAAACCAATTCAGTGGAGGCAAGACCATCTTTTAAAAAATGGTTTTGGAATAGTTGGACATCCATGTGGAGGGAGGAAAGAACTTTGACCTAACTCTCATACCTTACACAAAAAATTAACTCAAAATGAATATAAACTTTATGTAAATCATAAAACTAATAATACTTGAGAAAAAAAAAA
>NW_023222432.1:0-703 GCF_002007445.2 Ailuropoda melanoleuca | reverse complement strand
TTTTTAGCCAGTTGTAAGAGGGAAAGTTGAAGATAGCCCTAAAAATATCTAATTGGATACATGTGTGAAGAAAACACAGGTGCCTCACTGTCTGCTTTTGTTGTGTTGTAGTATTTGCATTGATGGCATTTCCTTTCTCAAAATAAGACTCAAGTTAGCAGTAACTGTTGTGATTTTTCCATCTGGGAGAGAAGAAAGTGTGTGTGACCTTGATTTACTAAACGATAACATGCCACATAGAGTTTTGCCTCTGTTGCAGACAACTTCATTTGAAAGGCAGCCTGTAAATGTATGATGATAATTGTGTGGCTTTTGGTGTCCGTGGCCCGACTGCAAGTTCAGTTATCATTGAGATGGAACTTGGCAGTCTGAGGGTTCTTTAAAGTGAACGATTTGAATGTGGGGTCTGCTCTCAAGAGTTAACATCTAGAACTTGGTCAAGAAAGGATGTGTGGAGTGATTTTTATATCAGATTCAGTGGGGCAAGATGAGTTTGGCTACTTGCATTACGTTTGGATATACATTTTAAGTAGGATTGATGTGGCTAAGGAGTGGATTGTACAAATGATTTATTTTCTCCAACAGAGCCATTTGAAAAAAGTTAGTGTGCAGAAAAGCAATATAACATGGAGTGAATCAGCCAGTACAACACTCCATTCTGATTTTGCTTGAAGTAACAGGTCAAACATATAGATTTTTTTTT
>NW_023222431.1:0-702 GCF_002007445.2 Ailuropoda melanoleuca | reverse complement strand
AGAGAGAGAGAGAGAGAGAGAGACCAATCTGGGACTGGAGGGGGAAAAAAAACAATAAAAAACCAAAAAAGAAAAAAAAAAGTTGCTATTTTGTTGGAGGTGTTTCCACAGAACCAGCCAGAGCGAACATCTGCGATATGCTTGTTTGGACACTCTATCACTTGGGCTTGAAACATTTTTATGAAACGCTACAGAAAGTGTTAGAATACCCAATTAGTGATGATATGGTGGGGCTGGGAAAGTGTCATTTGCCTGGGTGGTCCCCAAACTTTTCTTGCCTTTTAGCCAATGACGTTTATTTTAATAATAGCTCGGAGACCAAGAGGCCTCTGCTCTTCCCTCTTCATGAACGAATCCTGAGGAACTCCCCTATTGCTTACTCACATCTCTGGAATCTGTGTGTGGTGGTTGCAAAGGAGTGTTTCCTATCAAGGGTGGATTTGAAAATCTGAGAGTTGCCTGTAGATCTCTGAAGCAATCTCAGGCAGGAAAACAATCAGACCTTTTAAGTCTGGCTCTTGGGGCCACAAAAATGAAGCAGAGAGAGGAAGGGGGCTTGATGGCTCCATGGAAAACAGACTTCTCTAACATGGGCATTTGGAAGAGAATTCTGATTTGTCCATAATCCAGCTGGAGTTGAGGACCGTGAGCCCATCTCCATGTCCTGATCCACGCATGAAGGCTGCCATGGGTGTGCTATCA
>NW_023222429.1:0-702 GCF_002007445.2 Ailuropoda melanoleuca | reverse complement strand
GGGGTAAAAACCTAGTAGTGCAATTGCTGGGTCATAGGGTGGCTCTATTTTTAAGGTCTTGAGGAACCTCAGTGCTATTTTCCAGAGTGGCTGTACCAGCTTGCATTCCCACGAACAGTGTAAGAGGGTTCCCCATTCTTCACATCCTTGCCTACACTTGTTGTTTCCTGTCTTGTTAAGTTTTGCCCTTCTACCTGGTGTAAGGTGGCTCTCATTGTGATCTTGATGTATGGTTCTGTGATGGCTAGTGATGTTGTACATTTTTTCATGTGTCTGTTAGCCATTTGTATGATTTCTTTGGAGAAGTGTCTGTTCATGTCGTCTGCCCATTTATTGACTGGATTATTTATTTTTCGGGTGTTCAGTTTGAGAAGTTCTTTATAGATCTTGGACACTAGTCCTGTATCTGTAATGTCATTTGCAAATATCTTCTCCCATCCCGTTGCCTCTTAGTGTTGTTGACTGTTTCCTTTGCTGCGCAGAAGCTTTTTGCCTTGATGAAGTCCCAAAAGTTCATTTTTGCTTTTGTTTCCCTTGCCTTTTGAGATATGGCTTGAAAGAAGTCACTGTGGCCAATGTGGAAGAGATTACTGCTTATGTTTTCCTCTAGGATTTTGATGGATTCTTGTCACACATTGAGGTCTTTCATCCATTTTGAGTTTATCTTTGTGTATGGTGTGAGAGAGTGGTCCAGCTTCATTC
>NW_023222428.1:0-702 GCF_002007445.2 Ailuropoda melanoleuca | reverse complement strand
GCTTCAGTGAGTGGCTGCTCGGGTCACACTGTGCTCAGAGATGTTAGGTCATGGGGCAGACCTGACACGTGCAGGGTCAGCTCCTAGCCCCACGTGCAACCTTGACACACACCGCCTCATCAGGGACTCTCAGAACTGAATCTGACCCCAGGACACCACACCCCCTAGCCTGTGCTTCTCAGGACCCCTGGGCAAGACAGTCATACCCCAAGTGGCCTCATCGAGTCCGTGTGGCCAGTGCTCTCTGGCAGGCCCACCCGTGTGCCACAGGTCAGGGAGTGCCCCAGAAGACAGGGGGAAGGCTGCATTTAGAGGCACTCACCCTCTCCAGGATCGGAGGGAAAAAAGCAGACACTCTGTGATGGCAGTGTCACAGGAGAGGGCCAGGAAAGACCAGGTGCAGTCACTGCGGCTGCAGCAGCCCACCTCACATCCCAGGGGCTCACACGGCAAAGGCTCCACCTTGAAGGGATGACCAGGAGACCACAGGCTGGTCATGGCGTGGCTCCCAGCTGCAGCTGGGATCCACACACCTCCGCTGTGGGAGCGACAGGAGGCTGGGCTGCATGGCCAACACACCGCTCGCCCCTGTGCCCACAGCTGCACCCACAGCACGGCAGGCGGGGCAGCCGTGACCCTCCTCACACTGGGAAGGGGATTGGTGTTTGTCTCTGTATGGGGCTGAGTTGCTGAAGGCCCACA
>NW_023222427.1:0-702 GCF_002007445.2 Ailuropoda melanoleuca | reverse complement strand
GGTCAGCATCTACTTTGGTGAGTCTGGCAATATCTTGACTTTAGGTTTCAACGGTCGTAATGTAACTGTTTTCCTGTGATAAATGCTTATCAGTTAGTTAGATATTTGTTTTGTCCTCTATTTCTGAAACAAACCCCCTCTAATGCTTACAATACATTGTAAGTTTACAATAAATAACTTCCATTTTATCCTCCTACATACTGAATTTCTACTTATCCTTACGAGTTTTGGGGGTTTATGGTTTTCCTCTTCCTCCTTCCACTTTGCCTCTTCTCTTCCTTTGCCTCTAGCAACTAGGTTTTTCTTGTCATGTGAAGCCATAATCTGACTCACATTAGTCATTATTAAATGTAACCTAACATTGTATCTATTTTTTTGTTGTTGTTTTGATTTTTCTGATGCCTGGTTCTGGGATTGTCACTTTGGTTGTGTATAGATGCCCATCTGTAGTTTACCAAAGTTATTTAAACTGAGTTTTCCCTCTCTTAATTGCTTTCACATCTGCCTCTCTTCAAGTCATATTCACTCTGTATTTATGGTTTAAAGGATTCCTATTTGTTTTCATCTGTGTATATTCTAATGGTTCTTTATCATGAATTACTTTTTTTAAAGATTTTATTTATTTATTCGTCAGAGATAGAGACCGCCAGCGAGAGAGGGAACACAAGCAGGGGGAGTGGGAGAGGAAGAAGCAGGCTCATA
>NW_023222426.1:0-702 GCF_002007445.2 Ailuropoda melanoleuca | reverse complement strand
GAAATCAGATTGGCTTAGGTCAATTCATAAGAACCAGTTCAATATCCACCTGTGTTTTCTTCTAATTTATTTCATGATTTTATGTTTTATATCTAACTCTTGATCCATCTGGAGTTTTTAATTTCCAATGCCTACAGTAGTGGAGCCATTCATATAAATGCATGAGACAAGCTGGCATAGAACAGGAGGTAGGAAGAATTGTGCCAAATTGCGGAACCCAGGGGGCCACTACTCCTCTGTTTGTGCCAATTCTGGCCATCTGGGGATGAGGGTCCAGTGTTGCTATAGTTTCTGATTTACTTTTTCTTCACAGTTTTTCATAAACATTTACATTTTGTTGAAAATTTTTCTGATTTTTAGAATACCATGCAACAAACAGTATATATTTGTGGCCCAGTTGTGGTACAAGGGGGGCCAGGTTATAATATTTGCTTTATCATATAAGAGGTGAATGTAATATATTTTTTCCCTCCAGGCAGGCAATTTCCCCAAAAAACTGTTGAAAACAGCCTTCCTTTTTTAGATTCTTATGCTTCCTTTATCAAACACTATATACTTCTATATTAGCAGCTTTTATTTCCAACATATTTGGGTAAATTTGAGAATCACCTGTCCATCTCCAACAACATTCAGATTCTGACTTGTAATTTTAATTGCAAATAAAGTCCTTATTACTTCAAATAATTTTTAAAGCAAAAAAAA
>NW_023222425.1:1195-1345 GCF_002007445.2 Ailuropoda melanoleuca | reverse complement strand
ATATCAAAGAACATCAAGTCTCATGAGTATGAGTGCATGAAAGAAAAGTTTCAGTAGTTTCGAGGACTCAGTGCCCTTCTTATTGGTAATAAAGTAGCGCATCCAGGAAAACATCTCCAGCTAACATCAGACTTTCGGGACCCAAATTCC
>NW_023222425.1:432-981 GCF_002007445.2 Ailuropoda melanoleuca | reverse complement strand
TGCTTCCTGGGTAAATCCTATCAAAAATGGTGGTGGCAATGGAACGAAAAGGCCAAAGACATGCTCGTCCAAAATACACTCTACAGGGACCGTCTTAGCACTATCATCGTCCTTCGTGAAAAGGGAAAAAGGAGGGAAAGTGTTCGCGGAAGCCTGACGAGAGTGCCATATAGTGGTCTCTGGGACACCACACAATCCAGGGAAATATCAACGAGCCTCAGCTCTCATGAGTAAGGGAGCATGAATGAACATGATCCGGAATGTGGAGGACTCAACACCCTTCTTATTGGTAATAAACCAGTGCGTCCAGGAAAACACATGAGGCATACATCAGCATTTTCATTGGCGACCCCGATTCCATATTGGATGTATGCGTCTGGGAAGGGTCCAAAACATAGATCCAAGAAATAAAATGAGAGGATAAACCCTTGACGGCACAATGGCCTTTTGGAAGGTGGAACAGGAATCAAGTTGTTTGGTACCGTGAGTGAACCCCGACGAACACCGCACTGAGAGACAAAATTTGGCCAAACCCACTTCCAATGATAT
>NW_023222425.1:0-206 GCF_002007445.2 Ailuropoda melanoleuca | reverse complement strand
ATATCAACGAGCATCAGCTCTCATGAGTAAGGGAGCATGAATGAACATGATCAGGAATTTGGAGGACTCAACACCCTTCTTATTGGTAATAAACCAAGGCGTCCAGGAAAAAACATCAAGCATACATGAGCGTTCTCATTGGGGACCCCGGTTCCACATTGGGTGTAGGGGCCTGGGAAGGGTCCAACGCTTGGAGCCAAGAAAAA
>NW_023222424.1:0-702 GCF_002007445.2 Ailuropoda melanoleuca | reverse complement strand
AAACAAAAGGGGAAAAGAGAGAGAGAGAGAGAGACAAATCAAGAAACAGACTCTTCACTGCAGAGAACAAACTGCTGGTTACCAGAGGGGAGGTGGGTGGGGGATGGGTGAAATGAGGGATTAAGGAGTGCACTTACAGTGATGAGCACAGGATGTTGTACGGAATGGTTGAATTGCTATTTGCACACCTGCAACTGATGTCCTCCTGTATGCTAACTAACTGGAATTAAAATAAAAACTTATAGTTACCAGGCAGTATTGAAGACCTGGCTTAGATATGGGACTTTGAGTCTCTGGTAGCACTAATCTTGGCTAATTCTCTCCATGAAGGTAGAAAGTGGTGAGTGTGTCACTGACCCACAGTCATAGTTTTACTGTGACTCTTGGGAGGGAAGCGACGAAACAGATGGGGGGGTGTGGTCTGGACCACAGGGGGTAGGAAATAAAGAGAGAAGGGCACTCCTCCGGGGGAAAAGGTCAAAGTCAAAGATGAAGAATCACAGAATGGGGTGACTGGGACTGGACTTTAAAACACATAGTGAGAGTCACCGGGGTGGCTCAGTCGGTTAAGCATCTGCCTTGGCTTGGGTCATGGTCTCAGTGTCCTAGGATTGAGTCCCACTCCCCTGCTCAGCGGGGAGTCTGCTTCTTCCCCTCACTCTCCCTCTGTGCTCTCTTTCTTTCTCTCAAATAAAAAAAAAA
>NW_023222423.1:0-596 GCF_002007445.2 Ailuropoda melanoleuca | reverse complement strand
AGATGTCCATGTTCTACTATGTAATTGCACAAAGCTAGCATTCGCTCTGCCAAATGGCATGTTATCTCAAAAAGTATGTTAACCACATATTAGGTTTGAAAGTGACTAGAATATCTGCTGTTGGTTCCATCAAAAATGGCAAACAATATAAACTGGCATTCATTTTTAGAAACAAGGAGGTTGTCGATAATGTAGACCAAAGATACCACTCAAAATATTTTCAATTAGTTAATGAAGCTCTTAAGGCCTGAATTAGATATTGTGGATATCTTCAAGATGAAGGCCCTCATTCTCCCAGATTCTGCAAGTATATTTGCTCCAACTTGAGACCCTCAGGTATTTTTCTTTTTTTTTAATGATTTTTTACTATATTATGTTAGTCACCACACAGTACATCCCCGGATTCCGATGTAAAGTTTGATGATTNTTCCGATGTAAAGTTCGATGATTCATTAGTTGCGTATAACACCCAGTGCACCATGCAATACGTGCCCTCCTTGATACCCATCACCAGTCTATCCAAACCCCCCACCCCCCTCCCCTCTGAGGCCCTCAGTTTTTTTCTCATAGTCCATAGTCTCTCATGTTTCATTCCC
>NW_023222422.1:0-702 GCF_002007445.2 Ailuropoda melanoleuca | reverse complement strand
AGTTTGAGGTCACACAATGAATAAAATGCTAATGTCCACGGGAAAGCCTCCAGCTCTCCTGCTCTAAGAGTTTCATCTTGGCTCATGTTCTTAGTCAGAAACACAATCTTCTGAATCCTCATGGTACATCTAATCATGGGAGAGGTTCTAAGAACTGAATCCACCCCAGATTCTTATAGTTATGTTCTCAGGGGCTGACTCAAGTTTTGCTTTATAACTGATGCAAAATAGGTTGGAAGGTTTTATAATAAAGTTAATCTAATAAAGTTTTGTCTCATATTTCATGGCAATGAATTGTGACATTATAACACATCTTAATAATTTTGTATCAAATCTTATTAGCCCTTTAAAATCATTGCCAATATTTCTTCAGTTAATTAAAACCAATGAGTCTATTTAATGGGCAATGGGATTATTATAATTAATGAAGAACAGACAAGGTAAAATGTCTCTGAACTAGGGGTTTCCTGATTTTGTGGAATACAGAGAAGGTGAAGTCCCTAAAATCAATAACTTCAATTCCTTTGTGGCCTCCTGAAGGGAAAGCAGAAAGGTAAAAACTTACATTTTAGTAATTAATTTACATACACACATATATACACTCCTTTTGACTATAAACTTATAGGTTATAGAAAATCGGTAGTCAAATTACGCATTTTACCTTAAAGACAGCTAAATCCATCTATTAAGTGTTCCAACAGA
>NW_023222421.1:0-702 GCF_002007445.2 Ailuropoda melanoleuca | reverse complement strand
GAAAAATACTCTCTAAATTTGACTGAATGTTTATGATTAAGCTTGAAAGTGACATAGAGTCAAGGAATGGATTGTTATTTTTGTGGACTTAGATCTGTCCTGGGCATTAGGTCCAAGGACCTAATTAGTATGGGAGTGATTTGAAATTACATAGTTGATTGTTCTGTATGGTTTCAAATCCTTCAAAGATCTAAAAAAAAAAAACAAAAAAGCTGTTTTTAGAAGGAAAGTCGTTTTAACATAACAATGAACTAAGCTGTGTCAGGACATCATCATCTAATCTGTTCTCACCCATAAGAACTCAGTAGCTCAGCTCACAGGCCGTCCTGGGGACTTACCAACAAAACCATACAAAGAAGCAACTCTAGCAAGAGGCCATTTAGACTATATTGACTGACAGCGCTGAGACTACACATATGATCCAAGAGTACTGGGTCTGGGCACGGCTAAACTTTGCTGATCTAAGATAGCTCTGAGTCCCTGGGGTCATTAGCTCCTGCAGCAGGAATGGTGACTCTTTTACATCTAGTGGAGAAAGCTAGCCAGCCAACCCTCTCAGAACATCTTCTGCCCAGAAACACCAGCGCCATCATTCCCTTCCACTACGTTCTAGAACACAGGACTCTTACTTTTGCACTAGCAGCCAGACTTCAGCTCTCTGTTGGCTAAATCATAACCATGTCTCCCAAAGACCAACTCATA
>NW_023222419.1:0-702 GCF_002007445.2 Ailuropoda melanoleuca | reverse complement strand
GGCTCTGACACTCTCTGTGAGAACAGGCTAAAGGGAAAACTAATGCTTGTATTGAATTCTATTTTACAGATGGAATCCCAGTTAATCAGTAAGTACTCCCAGAGTACTGCAAGGCCTTGGAATATTGCCAGTTGGTCATTTGTTCAATTGAATCTGGATTAAATGGATACATCTAGAAGAATACAAAGTGCCAAATTTGATAAAATAAGAAAAATAAAGCTTGAATAAATAAGTAAACATTAAGGAAATTGAAGTGATGGCCAAAGATCTCTCCTTCCAAAAAGCCAAGAATGTTTAACAGATGAGTTGCACAAAGCTGCTCAGCTTACTGCATGAGGCCAGTGTAATTATGATTCCAAAATCAGATAATACCAGTAAAAGAAGAAAAATATATATGCTCATTTATGAATGTGGTTTTAAAATTATTTCAACAATAACTAAGTACAATAGTACTTTTCAAAATTACATTTTTTAGAGTTCCTACATTCCCAAGAATGTAGATGTGATTTAGCATCAGAAAAATCTATCAATGTAATTCACCATATTAATATGTTGAAATATAAAACTGAAATCATTATGGCAAACAATGAGGGGAATTCTATTAAATTAAGTGGTATCTATCATGAAAAATTCATAAAAATCTAAGTAATAAAGGGACGTTTTTCAGCTTGGTGAATCAACAACAGAATGTTACATAGTAAA
>NW_023222418.1:0-702 GCF_002007445.2 Ailuropoda melanoleuca | reverse complement strand
GACAATTGCAGTTGCCTTGTTGATACAGAGTACAGTTTTGCTGTTCTGATCCATAAAATTTATTGACTCAGTTTCCGTATAGTCCATTTACCTCCCAGGACACAGATGTCCCAACAGTTCACATCTCTGTGATTCTGGGCTATAGTGAGTCCTGGGGTTAGCAGAATTGTCAATCGTACTGGTATTATTATAGCTAAGTGACTCCATGGAGATCTTACACATATTTACAAATTTACTTATATCACTCTACTCTTCTTTTTTTTTTTTTAAGAAAAACAGAGCATGCAGGGTGGGGGAGGGGCAGAGAGAGAGGGAGAGAGAGAATCTCAAGCAGACTCCACAGTAGCTTCAGAGCCCAAAATGGGGCTCGATCTGAGGACCCTGAGATCATGACCTGAGCTGAAATCAAGAGTTGGGCGCTCAATTGACTGAGCCACTCTTTCTTAATAAAATATTTTTATACAACTTTAAGAATAGAAACCAAAGAATAAAAGGATAGAGGAAGATGCTGGAGTTACTGTCATACCTGTTTTTGAAGAGTGCATGCATGTGTGTGGGGGGTGAGGGGTGAGGGGGGTCTTAAAAACATGTTATGAAATCTTTCAGATTTTAAAAAGTGTGCAGAATTTGTATAACAAAAACCTGGATACTCATCCAACCTCAGAAATAAAACATGACCATCATGGCTGAAAAAAAAAAAAA
>NW_023222416.1:0-702 GCF_002007445.2 Ailuropoda melanoleuca | reverse complement strand
TCTTAATCCCTTTGACCTATTTTACTCATCCCACCAGCCGCTTACCCTCTGGCAGCCACCACTTAGTTCTCTATATTTATGACTCTGTTTTGCTTATTTCTTTATTTGTTTTGCTTTTTAGATTCCACATATCAATGAAATCATATGGTATTTGTCTTTCTCTGATTTATTTTACGTAGCATAATACCCTCTAGGTCCTAGCATAATACCCTCTAGGTCCATCCATGTTGTCACCAAGGGCATGATCTCATCATTTGTTATGGCTAAGTAATATTCCACTGTATATTTAAAGTACATCTTTATCTATTCATCCGTCGATGGACACTTGGGTTGCTTCCCTATCTTGGCTATTGTAAATAATGCTACAATAAACATAGGGATTGCATATATTTTGTTAAACTAATAATTCTGTTTTCTTTGGGTAAATACCCAATAGTGGAATTACTAGATCCTACGATATTTCTATTTTTAAGTTTTTGAGGAATTTCCATGCTGCTTTCCACAGTAGTTGCACCAAATTCTATTCCTACAAATAGTGCACAAGAGTTCCCTTTTATCCACATCCTTGCCAACACTTGTTTTTTCTTGTCTTTTTTATTTTAGCCATTCTGACAGGTAGAAGGTGATATCTCTTTGTGGTTTTCATTTTTATTTACCTGATGATTAGTGATGTTGAGTATCTTTTCATGTGTCTTTTGGTAT
>NW_023222415.1:0-702 GCF_002007445.2 Ailuropoda melanoleuca | reverse complement strand
GGCTAAGAAAACCTTTTTGTTGAATCACTAGTCAGTCTGTGCAACACTCTATAATTTGGAGTTTATCTTTTTGAGCTTTCGTTTCCTTATATGTAAAAAGAGGATAATAATGTCTGTCCCATGAGCATCTCCCATGCTCCTCAGTGTCTGGCACCAGGTGGGGGTTTAACGAGCATTTGTTACAAGAATGAATGAATCAGTGGATTTAGAAGCAGGTGTAAGGACCGGTGTAGGTAGCACACTTCAAATCCTGTTTGATTTATAGCGAGGGTTCCGTACCTGACAGTAGGAGCTGCTGCTGTTGTTCTGAAGGCTTTATAAAGGAATGAAGCTGGACAAGAATGTTCCAAGCTACAGTTTGAAGAGTGAAGTCTCTTTCTGGAAGGTTTCAGGCAAAGGCCAACTCTCAGCCTTGTCACAGAGTGGAGTCCTGCCCTCACATGTCCTTTAAGGCTATGTGGTCTAATGGGACATCATACAAACCACAGTTTCACTCACTCCTTCATAACTTTGAAACTCAGTTTCCACAGTTTTAAAAACCTACTTAGCACACTAGCCATGGCAATTCACTGGGAAAAATGTATGAAACTGTGGGGAAAAGCCTGGAGCTTGGATAGGGTAAGTGCTTTATAAATATTTGTGTGTTTTTTCCCCCTTTTTTGCTTCTTTGTTGCTTCTATGATACAGACTATAGTCTTTATT
>NW_023222414.1:6995-12607 GCF_002007445.2 Ailuropoda melanoleuca | reverse complement strand
CATAAGACATCAATTCTATTTTATTTATTTATTTATTTATTTATTTATTTATTTATTTATTTAGATGCATTAGTCACCATACAGTACATCATTAGTTTTTGATGTAGTATTCCATGATCCATTGTTTGTGTATAACACCCAGTGCTCCATGCAATACGTCCCTCCTCATAAATGTAGAAACTTTCAATTTGTTCCTATTTTGCTATCTGGATCACTAACAAGGCTCCCTGTCCTCCTCACATAACAAAATAATATAATGATGTCACAGAGTGCTCAGCAGTTAATAGTTACTAAGGGGTCCTGAAAAGCCGTAGGACTGTGAGGGTCATTGACCTCTCTTCTACTTACTGCAGCTGACACTAATCTTTGTTTACGAGACAGAAACAATGTTAATTTTCCAGATATACCTCACTACCTAAATAAATTGATTTACAGGCAAATTTTATCTAAGTAGACTGTGAACAATAGAAATGTGGAAATCACTGGACCAATTCAAATCTCTGATTCTAAACAGAAGAGATATACCAAGAGAATGTAAGTAATTTTTCAGGATTGAAAAGTAACACACTGTAAATGTTACAAGACAGAAATCCTGTTTCTTCTTCAGTCTGGAGCTGTCTTTCATGGGAGAGAACTGAGAGGGATGTCATGAAGGACAGTACGAAGAAACTTTTGATTCCTCCTCTGAGCAGAAAAGAAAATGCAAGTTGATGGGTTAACCGACACCCAGTTGTCTTTTTGAGAATATATGGAAGTGGTACAAAGCATTCAATATACACATGTATTCTAGGATTTGCTGATTCTAAAACATTTAAAATACTTTGCCTTCAGTTTTACAAAAACGCAAATTCCTCATCGGGATTCCTGCTTGCTTTCAAGACCATCATTGGAATTTCATCTCCAATAGCTCAAATCCCCAGCCTGTATTCTGAGGAAATTTTCTGTATGACCAGTGCTGTCGGTAAAAGGGAAGAGGGAAAAGTCAGTTGAGGGAATATACTCTCATCAAACAATACAGTGATACGGGGGACGCCTCCCATGGAAAAACTGAAGTCACAGTTGGGAAATAAAGAACTTCTGGCAACCACTGGACAAGTGGTTGAAACAGTAGCAACACAGAAAGGGGGAGAAACCCTGAGGCATCTCAAATCAACTAACCAGTGTGATCCTTGAGCAAATGGCTTCATACCTTTAGGCCTCCTCTTTCTCATTTCACAACTAGGATATCATTACAAAATTCAGACTTTTAGTGAGCTGTATCTGAGGTCTCATGAAATAGTCAATGACGCGTGGTTCAAAACTATCGTTTGTCTTTTACAGTCTTTCCTCTTTGAGTGATTCGTTTAGGACCACAGATTGTCATGTGCACACACACAATCAATGGGAAAATAAAGGAAATAAAACAGAACTACTCATAACATGGTTTTAGGAAGTATGATCCCAATAAACTCCAATTTCAACAATCTCTTACTGAAACTCTGTTATCATAATCAATTGGTTATATTAGCCTGTTTCTTAACACTAATAACTAGTCTAATTTTTTTTTTCTCTACAAAAAGTTTCACAAATGATTACTTTCTGGTATTACTGAATATTAATTACGTGTATATTTTGGATTATGCTGTTTATGAAGGAATAGAAACTGTCATATTTAAATAAAAGTTTCTACCGCACACTCAAACTTTCTCTTACTATAACAGAATGTAGGGTGCCTTATCCATACCATGGTTGACTCAGATGAAACGAGTCTATTTTAGAAAGGCAGTTGTTTTGAAATATAAGAAATCCATTATTCTTGTACTTACTCAAGCATAAACTGCTCTGTTTCTTAACAGGAATATGTAGGACGGCCTGTACTCAAGAGTTGGGGAAACCAAGAAATTCACTGGTAACTTGAAGATGGTTTATCTAACTCTATTGTTTTGCCCCCCAAAAGAGAGAATTTTGTTAATAGCTAATGTGCCATTAACAGTAAAGTATGCTGAAATGTTTTTATAGTTACGAAATTGTCCTATGTTGCAAGAGAAGTTACATGCTTTAGAATGAAACTACATAGAATAGATATAAAGAACATACACTTAACCCAGCACATGTGTGGTGGGACTTTTCCCAAACCAAGGTGACAAGGGTAATTCACTAACCATAAGATCTGAGTGGCCATCTGTTTAGTGTTGGGGCCACATCAGGAAGCATTCCCTCCTCAGATACTCATTCTGCTAGCTTGTCTCTAGTAGCAAAATCTGGAATTAAAAGCAGAGAGTTACAAACCCAGAATCAAATACGTCCAGATCAATTCTCTGCAAATATCTTGACAATTTCAACATGTCTTAAACATTCTACAGTTTACAAGACAAGTGGCCTTCCAATAAACTCTAAGACTCAGTGATGCAAGAAGTGGGTCTTCATCTGTCAGGAAAGCAGCCTGGACATTTGGAAAGCTGATTTAGGTTCTTAATAAAAGCTCAGAAGAAAAATAAGCAAAATGGGTTTTTATATTCCTGCAAAAGGTAACATGAGTATTTAGGTCCTAAGGAATCATCCTTTTATTTTATGCCTGTGCTTGAAGACAATTAGGTTTAGAGCAACAGAATAAAAATTAAGTGGAAATGTAAGAATTGATAGGTCTTTGAAAGCTCTATATAATTATATTCCCAAATGCATTTCTAGACAGGGCTTGGCCCAGGTGTTGCAAAGACATTGTCACATTAATGTGCTTGGTGCTATTGGGTATAAGCTTTCCACATTTGCCTAGATGGGAAAAAAAAAAAAATGACCCTTTTTCCCTGAAGACCGTAAAAGGCTATAGCTGACAGCCCTGTGCTTTTCCAGCTTTCTGTAGAACAGGAGGGAAATTGTAGCCTATAATTGCATCAGTTTAGTGCAGGAAAAGCTGAGATGAAGGAGGAGAAGGAGCACCAAAGATGTCCACTTACAGTCATTTTTTGGGGGAAATTACCAAGATCTTTGGTGTGCAGGGTAGGTAGGTAAATAAAATCAATGATTTGTAATATTATAATTGGTATGATGTTAACATTGACGGATGAGCTGATGGAAAACGGGAGAGAAAAAAGAAAGAAAGGAATAAACAACTCTTCTCCATAAATTGGGAGGGAGGAAAAGCAAAAATGACGTGGAAAACGCAGAAGACGGAAGCAAAGTACAGCCAAGCCTTTAACGTGTTTCCCATCGGTTCTGACTCTGCTCACTGACTAGTCACAGGACGTTTAGACTGAGTCTCACCTGCATGCACTGAAGCCAGGCAGTCTGTCTCTACCATATGCCAATCCATGCATGTAATGTTTTCTCATGCAAGAAGTGTCAGGAAATCAAATTTTGTAATATTTATTCTGTTTCGCATCAATCTCCTTAGCCAAAGATTAATGAAAATGCGCTGAAAGATTGTTGAGCGGATTAAGTTCATCATATTACTTAATGGTCATAATACTGCATATTTTGACCCACATATTATTAGCTTTACTACATAGATAAAAACACAGGCGGTTCTAGAGGTTGAATAACTAGCTCAAATACCCAGTAACCAATTGAAACAAGGAAATGTGTTATTCTAGATTTCAGAGCTTCCTTTGGAACCTTAAATGTTTACTAACCCCGAGGAATTGAAGGATTCTAGCCCTTCACCTTAAAGGCCAGTATAACCCAGTGATTGAGAGCTTGTCTACATGAGTGTTACGCCCAGTGTTGAGCAAGCTGTGTCCAAGAGCTGGCCTGTACCAACCTACAGCAGGAGACAGCGGGTCATGTCTCTCCCTTCTCCCTGTACACACGCTTGGACAACCCTTAGAGAAGGACACAAGGTGCATTCACATCCTCAACTGTTTAATTCATGCCTCTTTATATACTAGTTCTACTGCATAGTTGTAATTTTGGTGAAGTGCAAATCATCATTTTTTATGGACCCTTTATTTAGATATATTTATTCATTTTAGAGGGAGGAAGGGAGAGAGAGAGAGAGAGAGAAGGAGCATGGAGGAGGGGCAGGAGGAGAGGTAGAGAAATTCTCAGACCACACACTGAGTGCTGACTCCTGAAAGGGGGTCTCTATCTCAGGACCCTGCGGTCACCACCTGAGCCAAAGCCAGGAGTCTGATGCTGAACCAACCTTGCCACCCAGGCGCCCCTATTTGGGATATCTTCATTTCACATGTTTAGAAAATTTTTCTTGTAATCCAAGATCATGAAGATCTTCTCCTATATTTTATGCCGTTTTTTTCTTTTACTTTTACATTTCCCATATAGCTCTAAGATCCATGTTAAGCAAATATGTACCGGTGTGATGTATAGATAAAAGGTTTTTGACTTTTTTTTGTTTATTTTGTGCAGTAAGATGCCCAATATTTCCACTATCATTTGTTGCAAAAACTACTTTTTCACCACTGAATTGTCTGCAGAACTTTGCCAAGATTAGTTGACCGTGTATGTGCATGTCTACTACTGGGCTCTCTAGGCTGCTTTGTTGATCTTCTGGGATAGCTTTATGAAAATACCACATCATTTTGAACACGGCAGTTTCGTAACATCGCTGGAAATCAGATGGTGTAAGTCCTCCAAATTCGTACTTTTTCAAAATTTTGGGACCTAATTTAGGGCCCTCATATTTCTATATAAGTTTTAAATCAGTTTGGGAAAGTTTTGAATATGTTCCTGTAATTTTGTTTGAGAAGACCTGAATCTGGAGATATCATTGGGGAAAATTCACCTCTTCATAAATTTGAGGCATCTGTCCATGAACACAGTATTTTTCTCTTTATTAAGTTGTTTATATTCCCTTAACAAATATTTTACTCTCAGACTACATGTGTTCCTTGTATCTTGCTGCATTTATTCTTAATTATTTTATAACTGTAAGACATTCGAAATGGGGTTTTTAAAATCCAATTTCTATTTGTTAGTTACCAGTACAAACTATGCAATTGAATTATATATATTGATATTATGTCTTGAAATTATGCTAAACTCACATTACAAAGTAGGAGAACTAAAATTGTCTGCACTTACAGTGAAATGATGCCTGTGTAAAAGTTCTAAATGTCTTTGTGTGTGTGTGTGCGTGTGTGTGTGTGCTAATGTAATAGTGTTATATACACTTGCCTCCAAAGTAGTAACAAAGCCATTAAATTATTATGGTCGTTTACAAAAGAGATTACTAGGTCAGTGTTGTTAAGTATAGCAATATAGGGCATGGGTAAGAAATTGGAGGGAAATCACAAACTAGTAGAATCTAAAGTAATCTTGGTTTGCCCTTAATTAGCATCTTGATCTTGGCAGGATCTTTAACTTCTCCATATTTCTATTACATAATATATAAAATAAGTATAAAAACAATAGTGGGAATTATCTTACAGGTTTGTGGTTGGGATTAAATCAGCAATTATGTTCAGAAACACTCAGAGCCACTAAACATTCAATTTTAGTAAATATTCTTATTGTTATTACCATCAACCTGAGTCTCTGACACTGTTTCCCCATCTCAAAATGGGTGGAAGTATACCCACTGCACAGCATGTTGTCAGTGTTCAATGGGGTCCTATGTACAGAGCACTTGTTAGTATGCCATGAATATAGCAATCAGTATATATATATATATATATATA
>NW_023222414.1:0-1667 GCF_002007445.2 Ailuropoda melanoleuca | reverse complement strand
CAGAAATATGAGGGCCCTAAATTAGGTCCCACAACTTTAAAATAGAATGAAGTTGGAGAACTTACACTATTTGATTTCAAGCAATGTTACAAAACTGCCATGTTCAAAATGATGTGATATTTTCGTAAAGCTATCCCAGAAGACCAACAAAGCAGCCTAGAGAGCCCAGTAGTAGACATGCACATACACGGTCAACTAATCTCAGCAGAAGTCTGCAGACAATTCAGTGGTGAAAAAGTAGTTTTTGTGACAAATGATAGTGGGAATATTGGGCATCTATATCTACCACACAAAACAAACAAAACAAAAAAGGCCAAAAACCTTTTATCTATACCTCACACCAGTACACATTTACTTAAAATGGATGTTAGAGCTACATGGGAAATGTAAAAGTTAAAGAAAAAAATGATGTAAAACATAGGAGAAGATCTTCATGGTCTTGGATTACAAGAAAAATTTTCTGAATGTGAACTGAATGAAAAAAAATATTTCTGAACTGAATGGAAGTCTCCAAATAGAGGTCCCTGGGGGGTGTAGATGGTTCAGCCTCCAGCTGCTGGCTTCAGGTCAGCTGGTGATCCCTGGTCCTGAGTTAAAGCTCCTAGCTCGGCTCAGCGCTCAGCGTGTAGTCTGTTTGAGACTTTCTCTCCCTCTCTGCCCCTCCACAATGTCCTCCTTCTCGCTCTGTCTCTCCCTCCCTCCCCTTAAAATGAATAAATATATCTAAATAAAGTGTCCATAAAAAATGATGTTTTGCACTTCACCAAAATTACAACTATGCAGTAGAACTAGTATATAAAGAGGGATGAATTAAACAGTTGAGGATGTGAATGCACCTTGTGTCCTTCTCTAAGGGTTGTCCAAGTGTGTGTACAGGAGAAGCTGAGAGACATGACCTGCTGTCTCCTGCTGTAGGTTGGTACAGGCCAGCTCTTGGGCACAGCTTGCTCAACACTGGGCGTAACACTCATGTAGACAAGCTCTCAATCACTGGGTTATAATGGCCTTTAAGGTGAAGGGCTAGAATTCTTCAATTCCTCAGGGTTAGTAAGCATTTACTAATGCTTACTAGTTCCAAAGGAAGCACTAAACTAGAATAACACATTTTCTTGCTTCAATTGCTTACTGCGTATTTGAGCTCGTTATTCAACCTCTAGTATGTTTTATCTACATAATAAAGCTAATAATATGTGGGTCAAAATATGCAGTATTATGACCATTAAGTAATATGATGAACTTAATCCGCTCAACAATCTTTCAGCACATTTTCGTTAATCTTTGGCTAAGGAGATTGATGTGAAACAGAATAAATATCATAAAATTTGATTTCCGGACAGTACTTGCATGAGAAAACATTACATGCATGGATTGGCGTACGGTAGAGACAGACTGCCTGGCTTCAGTGCATGCAGGTGAGACTTAGTCTAAATGTCCTGTGACTAGTCAGTGAGCAGAGTCAGAACCGGATGGGAAACACGTTAAAGGCTTGGCTGTACTTTGCTTCCCTCTTCTGAGTTTTCCATATCATTTTTGCTTTTCCTCCCTCCCAATTTATGGAGAAGGGTTGCTTATTCTTTTCGGTTTTTTTTCTTCCCTGTTTTCCATCAGCTCATCCATCAATGCTAACATCATACAAATTATAATATCACAAATCATTGCTTTTATTT
>NW_023222412.1:0-702 GCF_002007445.2 Ailuropoda melanoleuca | reverse complement strand
CTTGAGATAGCAATCATCCTTAATGGCTTCATAGACTCCCAGTTCCTTTCCATGCACCTTCACCTTTGCATGGGTGACGTCTGGATACTGTGTGGAGGAGTGATTGCCCCAGATGATTACATTCTTCACATCATTACATCCCAACTTGAGCTTCTGTGCAATCTGGGCTTTGGCTCTGTTGTGATCCAGGCGAGTCAAACAGCTGAAGTTAGATTTAGGGATCGATGGAGCAGACCTGGAGGCAGTCAGGCAGTTTGTGTTGGCTGGATTTCCAACAACAATAACCTTCACGCTCTTCTTGGCATACTTGTCCAAAGCAGCACCCTGTGATTTGAAGATTTTCACATTTGCTTTCAGTAGGTCTTTCCTCTCCATTCCCTCTCTTCTTGGCATAGAGCCAACCAGGATTGCAACATCAAGGTCCTTAAAAGCCACTTCCTCCTGGTCAGTTGCAATGACTTCTTTCAGCGGCGCTGTGGCACAGTCCTCCAGCTCCATTACAACTCCCTGCAACGCTGTCATCATGGGTGTTATGTCCAACAGAAGGAGAATAAGAGGCTGATCCTTGCCGAAGACATCGCCCTTGGCTATAGAGAGCAGCACCGAGTAGGCAATCTGACCTGCGGCACCAGTAACCAAGACGCGGATTGGTTCAGGCATTTTTCGAGAGGAGTGCTGGAGATGCTGGGTTGGATCACTGGG
>NW_023222411.1:930-1075 GCF_002007445.2 Ailuropoda melanoleuca | reverse complement strand
TCGTTCCATTGCCGCCAGCAGGTTTGACAGGATTTCGCCAGGGAGCAAGCATTTCGTTGGAAGCGGGTTTTACCGAATTGTCTTTCTCAGTGCTGTGTTCGTCATGTTTCACTCACGGTACCAAAGCAGCTTGATTCCTGTTCCA
>NW_023222411.1:493-896 GCF_002007445.2 Ailuropoda melanoleuca | reverse complement strand
GTGACTTCAAGGGCTTTCCCCTCACACTTTGTTTCTTGGTTCTAAGGGCTGGATCCTCCCCAGGCCCCTACACCCAATGTGGAATCAGGGTCCCCAGTGAAAATGCTGCTCTTCACTGGAGGTGTTTTCCTTTACGCTCTGTTTATTACCAATGAGAAGGGCACTGAGTCCTCGAAAATCCTGATCCTTTTCATTCATGCTCCCTTACTCATGAGACATGATGATCGTTGATATTTCCCTGACTGTGTGGGGTCTCAGAGACCACTCTGGGGCACTCTCGTCAGGCTTCGGCGACCACTTTCGCACATGTTTCCTTATTCACGAAGGGTGATGATAGTGCTAAGACGGTCCCTGTATGGTGTTGTTTCTGACGGACGTGTTTTGGGCCTTTACGTTCCATTGC
>NW_023222411.1:0-193 GCF_002007445.2 Ailuropoda melanoleuca | reverse complement strand
CCAATGAGAAGTGCGCTGAGTCCTCGAAAATCCTGAACCTTTTTATTCATGCTCCCTTACTCACGAGAGATGATGATCGTTGATATTTCCCTGCACTGTGTGGGGTCACAGAGACCCCTATTGGGCACACTCGTCAGGCTTCCGCGACCACTTTCCCTCATGTTTCCCTATTCACCAAGGGTGATGATAGTGC
>NW_023222410.1:0-702 GCF_002007445.2 Ailuropoda melanoleuca | reverse complement strand
TCTCCCACTCCCCCTGCTTGTGTTCCCTCTCTTGCTGGCTGTCTCTCTGTCAACTAAATAAATAAAATCTTTAAAAAAAAATTGCCTAATCTCATCTGGCCTCCTAGAGCCTCAGCCTCTTCATTATGACACCATGGAGGGGTGTGAGTACTGAATGAAATGGGGCAGCTAAAGAGCCTTCCAAACTGTAAGGGGCTGTGCACAGGTGAAGGCTTATTATTCTTTCACAAGGTTGTTAGACTGATTAAACAAAGGAATGTGATAGACACATTCCTCAACAAAACATTTGATGACATCTTTCATTGTATTTTTCAGGAAAGGCTGGAAGATAGGAGTTGGAGGCTGGGACAACTGAGTGGGTTAGGAACTTGCTGAATGACTCTGCCTATGGATGCTGAACTAATAGATTGACAGGAAATTTCTATTGGCCTGTTACAACGTTCCAGGCTATACTCTATCTTTCACATTTTAATTCTTACCAAATTTGCAAGTGACAGGAAGTTAAAGATAGAAAACTTATCAGAGACAAAAGCAGAATATAAAACATCCTGGCAGGATAAAACAAAGATGGATTTTCGAGATAAATGTAACTAGAATAATTTTGTCTTATAATTATATCAAAAATATAATTTGCAGGGGCGCCTGGGTGGCACAGCGGTTAAGCGTCTGCCTTCGGCTCAGAGCGTGATCCCGGCGTTGTGG
>NW_023222409.1:0-702 GCF_002007445.2 Ailuropoda melanoleuca | reverse complement strand
ATCATAGGGAGGTATGGGACTCTCCCAGTAGAAGGGTATAAGAAAGAACTTATTAGAGGATTGGAGCTTTGGTTGTGGCATCTAAGGAAATGGAGTTTGCCCTAGATTGGATGGTGTCACAAAGCTGGGGTGATTCTATAACTTGGTATCTCAACAAATCCTGTCTCTTGGGAGGGTACACTAGTGTGAAGAAAAGCTGTAACCGGCAGAGTCCTCGATACCCTTTCAGTGAGTGAGAGCTGTGTTTGGTGGTTCCTGTCACACAGTGACCTTGTTGATACTCTCTGTGATCGTCCATGTCCAAGGGGAGAACACCACAGTCTAGACTTGGGCGTCAGACTAGCTTGTAACAACACTGAGGTCTAATTATGAACTTCAGATCAGTTCCTGACATCAGGGGCTGTTTTGGTGAGTTTTCCACATAAACACTGAGCACAGTGTTTTAGCTTCCTTGGTCAGGGGCGTTGATGAGCTGCGTAAACCAGGCAAACATCAGCAGCTGCACCCCCTTCCAGAATCTGAGCTGGGTCTTTGCTTCTCTGGCTTTGCCACGATAATACTAATGAGATCACACTGTTGCGGTGCTAAAGATGGATTAGTCAGACATAAATTCATCTACTTTAACGTTGTCTTGCTCTGACAAATTCTTTCAAAATATTTCCTATCTTGAGAAAACCCATCAAATCCTCTAGTCATGAAAAT
>NW_023222408.1:0-702 GCF_002007445.2 Ailuropoda melanoleuca | reverse complement strand
AAAAAAAAAAAAAAGAATCTGTCAAAGCATTTTTAAAAGGTGTTGTACTATTTTATAATCCCACCAGCAATGTATGAGAGTTCTAGTTGCTCCAAATTCCCACCAACAGTTGACGGTCAGTAATATTAGCTACTCTAATACATGAACAGTGCTATCTCACCATGTTTTTAAATGTGCATTCCTGTAATGATTAATGATGTTCAACATCTTTTTATGCTTTGACGAAGCATAACTAGGTTAACCGTGCTATTTGTTCACTGTTACATGTTGAGTGTTCTTATTTATATTCTAGGAACAGTCCCTTGTTGGATGTGTGATTTGTATATGTGCAGTTTTGACACTAGTCTTTTAGTTTTTTCCAAGTGTATGTAACAGAGAAAAAGTTATTTTTAGATTTTGATGGGGTCCAATCTATCAAATTTATAATTTCTCAAGACCCAATTGATACCAGGGCTAAGCTCTTTCTCTGTATGTGCGTGTGCGTGTGTGTGTGTGTATACAGAATGTGAAAAAATTGAATCACTCATATATTGCTAGTGGGAATATAAACTGGAACAGCCACTTCCAAATGCAGGTAAAACTTGGAAAACAGTTTGACGATTTCTTATAACCTGTACACAGATGTTTATAGCAACTTAATTCATAATTGCTAAAACCTGGAAACAACCCAGAGCTCCTTCAACAGGTGAATGTTTCAAGGGA
>NW_023222407.1:0-702 GCF_002007445.2 Ailuropoda melanoleuca | reverse complement strand
TGAATGTAAATATCTTTGTGATATCTGCTGATCCAAGAAATGCCCCGAGATCCCATTTCCAAAGTCAACCTCTTATCCAGAATCTTGGGCCACTAAATGTTAATTCCTCCACTTTCATCCCATCTAAATCTTATGTTCTGGTTAAGTGGCAAATTAGTATTTCCCTTGGGACAATCTTCTTTTCTTTTCTCCAGGTATATAGACTAAGAGGAATAGTAGCAGTGGAAGCAGTAATCACTAACATTTATGAAACATTTACAATTTGCTAAGTACTAATTGGTTAATATGCATTATTTCACTTAACTACTCAGTATAGCCTTATAAGGGAAGTGACTGTTATACAACAAATGAGAAAATGAGCCATAGTCTCAGAGCTAACGATTTGCAGAAGTGGGTCTCAAACTGGATTCTGTCTGACATAAACATCCGTACTTTTAAGTGCTATAGATTTCTCCTCAGTTGTAAAATGTGAACTAAGATGCAATTTAATTTCTCATTCTTCCTGCATAATTAAATGCACACACTGCAACCCTGCAGCTTCTGTTAAATACCACGCAGTACCTCAGAAGAAAAAGCAGACAGTAATCCAGTGGGGAGCACTTAAATCTGCAACATTCCAGGCAGGAAAACTGAATCAAATCCCATTTAGTAAAATCTTCTGGGACCAACAAATGTCTGACCACAGAAGCTTCCCAAAGAGCT
>NW_023222406.1:0-702 GCF_002007445.2 Ailuropoda melanoleuca | reverse complement strand
AAAAAAAATATTTTTAATACCATAAATAAATACTTCCTTTGTCCCGTTTCTCAGTGGAAAGATACCTGTTCCCAGGGTGGGTTGAATTCCTGGGGTTTTGCTTTAGTTCTGGCTCAGTGCGAAAAGTGCCACCTACTGAATTGCCAATCTCCTTCCTGTGGAGATCTTTGATCAAGCAAAGAAACCATTATTAGGTATTTGATGGTTCTTATTAACACTTGGTATCTTAGAAATCTGTGCTCAAATACTTTCCATTAGGTAAGTCAAAAATTTTAAGTTCAAAACTGTATCAAGGACACAACTAAGA
This sequence comes from Ailuropoda melanoleuca, assembly GCF_002007445.2. Taxonomy (NCBI): domain Eukaryota; kingdom Metazoa; phylum Chordata; class Mammalia; order Carnivora; family Ursidae; genus Ailuropoda; species Ailuropoda melanoleuca. The sequence goes on along the minus strand of NW_023222406.1, from coordinate 395 downwards.
AGGACGGATGCCAATTGGCCTTGCGGGGGGAGGGGCGGGTGGCCTGAGAATCAGTTTTCCTCTTGGATCTCTATCAAGGAGATATTCTTGCAATCACAGGAAACAAGTTAGAATTCCTTTCCATCATAGCAGCTGGGGCAGAACACTCAGAGGGCAGAATGTTGAAGAACACTGAAAGCTGAGTTCAGACAGCGATGAGATAATGGCAAGCAGGAGTTGGTCATACTTTGAAATGGTATATGAAGCAGACAGGCAGCATTACTTTGAACATTTTGGAAACAATGCTTTCTTTTGAACATAATTGTTATATAAAACCTGTGTGTTAATTGTATTTTTTTCCTGATTATATTTTTTAATGTACTTTGATGTTTATGCTGATGAGTTTTTTATGTACT
>NW_023222405.1:0-702 GCF_002007445.2 Ailuropoda melanoleuca | reverse complement strand
CTCACAGCGGAGGAGCCTGATGTGGGGCTTGATCCCAGAACGCCGGGATCACGCCCTGAGCCGAAGGCAGATGCTCAAGAGCCACCCAGGCGCCCCTGCAAATGCACTTCTGATCGGGCAGTCTCCAGTGATCCTGACCAGGAAAAGATGGGGAGTGTCCCTCACGGTCCAGCGGTGGCTGAACAAGCTTTCCCAAGGGACCAAAACACCACATTTTTAGCAGAAATATATGACCGCTCTTGCCTCAGAGCAACAGGTAATACAGCTCTTTTCATTTTCTGCCAGACTTCATCTTCATTTCTTATTTTGTGATTTTGAGCGTATTTTCATGTTTCATATGTTGAGCCATGCGAGTTGGCTTGGCCATAAGTCACCTATTCCTGTCCTTTACCCCTTCATCTATTGGGTTACCTTTGTCTTTTCAATTCATAAGAGCTCTGCATAGATTATGACCTTCGTCCTCTGCATTACAAACATTTTTTTCTGCCAAATCTGTCCTTGGTTTATCTTAAGTTTAAATTTCTTTGCCATATGAAAAGTTTAAGTATTTTTTGGGTTAAAATATGTTTATAATGTCAGATTTTTTTTAAATGGCTTCTGGGTTTCTGGTTTTAGCTAGAAAAGCTTCTAGAGGGGCGCCTGGGTGGCTCAGTCAGTTAAGCATCTGTCTTTGGCTCAGGTCATGATCCCAGGGTCCTGGGA
>NW_023222404.1:0-702 GCF_002007445.2 Ailuropoda melanoleuca | reverse complement strand
TTATTTTTATTTTTATTTTTATTTATTTTTTTAAAGATTTTATTTATTTATTTGAGACAGAGTGCACACAAGCAAGGGGAGAGGGAGAAGCAGACTCCCCACTGAGCAGGGAGCCCAATGTGGGGGTTGATCCCAGGATCCTGAAATCATGACCTGAGCCAAAGGCAGATGCTCAACCAACTGAGCCACCCAGGTGCCCGAGAAATTTTATTTTTAAAAACACAGCCTGATTTGGGGACTTGGGGGGGTCATAATTACAAAAGCCTCTCAATAGCTCATAAAACATTATGGTACTCAATAAATACATCAATTATAATTATGCATGGCCAAACAATGTCTCCTTGGTCATTTGTATGGACTTAATGGTTCAATACTTGATAACAGATGTGACCCTGTTATTACAGTCTAGCATGAAGGCCCATGTTATGTTGTTTTACATTATTATGTACAGTTGAAATAATCCGGAAGCAGTTCATTCATCTTTAACAAAAAGGAAAACATTTTAACACATAGAGCAAAACAGAAGCACTGTTTCTTGAACCTTGATACTTCCATTTGGTCACTTCATGCATCATTGGATATATGTACATTTCGGAATATGTCTCTGTGGCATATACATACGTTAGCTCAAAAAAGAAACTGTATTTAAAACTATATAATGTTCAAACTTGAGTAATATCTTCCATTTTCTCATTTTACTCT
>NW_023222403.1:0-4499 GCF_002007445.2 Ailuropoda melanoleuca | reverse complement strand
GTCTTCTTGACCTTTTCTGAATATGCATCCAGCCCTGGGCATGTATGGGTAGTCCTCTAGATTCCCTGGTACATATATTCAGGTGGTTCTCCTGGCCCATGTTCTCACATGTATCTCCCTCCCAAGCCTCATTCTTGGCAGAGTTTTCAGTCTGTTTGTCCCTTTCCTGATCTTATACCTTGCATCAGGCAGTTGTGATGAGAATATTTACCTCAACTGATTTTGATAAAATCTACCCTGCTGGCCTCTCCAGCCCTGGGAAGTCTCTCAGGCAGATGAAACAAAATCAAGTCAGTGAGCTAATTCTTTGTGGAGCCACCAAATGCAAAACATACCATCAGAATCCTTTGAGCTCAGGGTCTGTATTGTTCCTTCTGACACTAGCAAGCCCTTATGGCTGCCATTGACCTGGGAAGTAGGAAATGGTGGGTAGGTTAAAATTCCACAATATTCTCTCCCCAAAATGTATCAGCTTCTTTCTTCATTAATCATCCCAGTGGTTGTTGTTGCATTCCTTTTAGGCTTAATATTTGCTAAACTTTGGGAAATGGCTCAGCAGTAATTTGAATAGCTAAACAGACATCGAACATATGATCCAGACACTCTACTGGCATTTGTGCAAGAGTAATAAAAGCATATGTACATACAAAGTGTTTACAAGAATGCAACTAACAGCTTTATTTGTAATAGTCAAAAATTGTAAATCATCTCAGTTTGCTGGTCCGTAAATGAGTGAGCAAATTGTGGCAGAGCCAAACAACAGAACACTATGCAGCAAAACAAAGAAAATCTTGGTTACTTGTATTTCATTATCTAATACTAGTGTAAATTGTGTCTATTTTAATTACATCACTAATTGAATATTGTATATTATTCTCATGGTCAGGCACAATGCAGCTCTGTTATTTTGAATATCTATGAATCTTTGGATTTTGTATGTGAATGATCATGTCATCTGCAAATAATACCAGTTTTATTTCCCCTGTCGAATTCTTACAGATCAGATTTTTGTTTCATTGTGCTGCATTACAGGGTTGTATAGAAATGGTGATAGAAATGAGCAGTTTGTCTCATTCTTGATGTTAAAGAGAATGTATTTAACTTAATCCCTTTAGGATAACATTTTAAGTAGGGGTTTTAAGAAATATATTTTTTGTAACTAGCAAGTTTCTTTTTATTTTAATATCCTTTTTAGTTTGGGTATTGGTAAACATTTATATGATGAACATATTAGTTTATCACAGACATTTTCTGCATATATTGAAATAATTACCTGCTTTTTTTGCTCTTAGCTTCCAGTTTGGTGGCTATATTATCAAGTTTCTAATAAACTGTTAAAGAATATCTTGGATAAAACTTGGTAATGGAATGTTAATTTTTATACAAAGTTAAAATAATTTAATATTTTATTAAGACTTTCTACAGTCAGTTTCAGAGGGAAAAGGATCAATGATTAATTGTATTCCTTCTAACAATAGTCTTGCAAAATGAATTAATGCTACTTTGATTTTTAGGCATCAATAGGAATTGTATAAGAGTGGGAACNTGGCTATATTATCAAGTTTCTAATAAACTGTTAAAGAATATCTTGGATAAAACTTGGTAATGGAATGTTAATTTTTATACAAAGTTAAAATAACTTAATATTTTATTAAGACTTTCTACAGTCAATTTCAGAGGGAAAAGGATCAATGATTAATTGTATTTCCTTCTAACAATAGTCTTGCAAAATGAGTTAATGCTACTTTGATTTTTAGCCATCAATAGGAATTGTATAAGAGTGGGAAAGTCTATTTTTGAAAACTATGGTAAAATGTTATAACTCCTCAGGTGCCTGGGTGGCTCAGTTGTTTGTGTCTGCCTTCAGCTTAGGTCAGGATCCCAGGGTCCTGGGATCAAACCCCACATCTTGCTCCTTGCTCAGCAGGGAATCTGTTTCTCCCTCTCCTCCCACCCCTCCCCCAGCTTGTGTTTTTTTGATCAGTCCTTCTCTCTCTAATAAATAAATAAATAAAATCTTTAAAAAAATTTATAAATGCATTTGAGGATTTTTACAGGAATATTTTAAATTAATTTTAATTTTACTAGTTATACACTAGCTGTCTTTTGTAATTTTTCTGGAGTCAGTTTTGATATAATATTTTGTAGAAACATCTTTTTCTGTTTATGCTTTCAAAATTATTGGCATTTAGCTGTTGATAATATTTTATATTTTTCTTTTCCCTTTTTATCAGCAGTTATATTATCCTTCATTAATATTATATGTTTATCTTTTTTTCTTTTATAATGATTCACATTGCTAAAACGGTAACTGTTTTGAAAGGTTTTCTCAAAGATACAGTATGAAAATTTGTTGCTCTTTTTTTGTATTTTTTGTTTCTCTTTAATTTTCACTTTGATTTGCCTTATGTTTTTCATATTACTTTTTGTTGTGCTCCTGTCTTCTAAAGATAGAATTTTTCTCAGATTTTCTTTTTTTCTAATGAAAATATTGAGGTTATAATTTGCATTAAAAGTACCACTCTTCCTGTATCCTATAAACTTTGACAGGTAATATGCTCCTTATATTTCAAGTATAGGTAGATTTACAAATTTCCGGTTTGATTTATTTCTTAACAAATTAGCTATTTTGCAGAGTATAATTTTAATTTCCAATATTGTATTTGTGTGTTTATTTGTGTTCATATCTACATATATCTAGATCTACATCTACTAATTAGACCTTTTACTGTGCTCAGAGTTCGTTATCATGTCACTTCCTTAAAATAAGGTGTGGCTTTTTAAATGACCTAAATATCAATTTTATGTATATTCCTTCTATGCATACTAAAACATATATTCCTTATTACATGTATAATTTTTATACATCTCCATATATATTTAAGTTCTGTTGCTCTGATCTTTTCTGCCCTCTAGACTTACTGCCTTCTTTACTCAATAATAATTGAGAACGGAACATTGAAATCCTCCACTGTGAAGGTGGACTCATATTTTTCTACATGTGGATTTATCTAAAGCTGCCTTATGCATTTGGAGGCTAGATTACTAAGTGTATGCATGAGGTGGGGTCATGCAGCAAGAAGACAGAGCCCAATGCCGTACTTTATGGATTGTATTGTAAGGAGTTATAGACAAGACAAGACGTGGACAATTGTAGGAAAATCACAAGGAATGTGTAATATCCTGGGGCTAGTGGAGTTGAAGACAACCGTGTACAGTGGGTGCACAGTAGTGGCAACCAGAAGTAGAAACGTGCAATGCAGAAAAAAATAAAAAGTAAAATTAGACTTAGATGGACCTAGAATGGACCCATGAGAATTGCTGCTATGAATCAAGGACTACAATTTAGTTAACCTGATTTACTCAAAGTAAGACAAAAGCACAGTAAAGTAAGGAAAATAACTAATTATGCATTGTGGCATTTTCCAAATTCTAACGGAGACCCTAATATTAGATGAAACCTAGTAACAGAAAACAATGTATATGACCTCTAAGTTTCCACTGGATGTAATTACCCATTGACTNGCATTGTGGCATTTTCCAAATTCTAACGGAGACCCTAATATTAGATGAAACCTAGTAACAGAAAACAATGTAGATGACCTCTAAGTTTCCACTGGATGTAATTACCCATTGACAATTATTTCAACATCTTCATGCTAATGGCACTGACTGTATGTTGATGAGCAAAGTATTAATACTCTTCTATACTCTCTGTGCATATTTAACTCATTAGATGATGTGAACAATTAAAAATATAAATGTATATATAATATATATCTCCAGTCTTTGAAGAAATTATTCTAGGAGAGGAGAGAGACAAAAATAGATATTCACATTACAACACGTAAGTATTGAGTCATTTGAGTAATAACCATGAAGAGATAGATTAAGGGATGCCTGTGTAGCTCAGTCCGTTAAGCATCCAAATCTGGATTTCAGCTCAGGTCCTGATATCTTGGTCCTGGGATCCAGCTGGAGTTGGGCTCAGTGCTCAGCAGGGAGTTTGCTTCATGATTCACTCTCTCCTGTTGAACCTCTCTTTGTTCACACACTCTCTCTCTCTCTCTTAAATAAGTAGATAAAAAAATAATAAATAAAGCTTATTTTTTAAAAAAGATATAAATCAAGTAAGCCTCAAGACCATCTATATGAGCAGTATAATAATATGAGCTTTATTTTCAAATTATAATCACACACACATTGGCTGATGTAAATCCCTGTGGGAGTTTTCCCCTCAGGGCCCACTCATACTTTAATTCATGGTATTCCCGACAATGTTATCCTGAAAGGTTCTTTAAATGGAGGATAAACAGGAGAGTAAGAGGCTGTCCATGTCTGTTTGCTATTATATAGTGCAGATATAAAAGGTAAACGGAACCACTTGAAGGATCACCTTGACATATATATATGTAATATTATATACAAAAATATATATCTATATAGACATAGGATAAAGAGAAAATAACTGTAATTTGCTCACATCTTCATTTTATACA
>NW_023222402.1:0-702 GCF_002007445.2 Ailuropoda melanoleuca | reverse complement strand
CCAAGACCCTGAGATCATGACCTGAGCTGAAATCAAGAGTTGGCCCCTTAACTGACTGAGCCACCCAGGTGCCCTGTTATCAGGTCAATTTTAGAGTTGAGGTGTGTTGGAGCTTTGACCTCAATGGACTTATTGATACAGTATAATTTAGCAGTAGATACATTTAAGAACTTATAAAAAATTGGAAGTAAAGAGAGTGGTAAGAAAAGACACTTAGTTGTACACCTGAAGCTAATGTAACATTGTCTGTCAACCGTGCTCAAATAGAGAGAGAGAGGCTTAGTACTGAAGTGTCCTTTTGAAAGGTGTTTTATTTTCTTCTTAGCTTTGATCAAAACTTGTGATGCATTTATCAAATCCTTAGGACTCTTGGACCCAACACTGAAGCTCAGTAACTTGACACAATTATTAAATAATGTATGGGGAGGGGAGGCCTGGGTGGCTTAGTCGGTTAAGCATCTGACTCTTGATTTCAGCTCAGGTCATGATCTCAGGGCTGTGAGATCAACTCCCCCATTGGAACCTGCACTGGGCATGGAGCCTGCTTAAGATTCTCTCTCTCCCTCTCCCCCTCCCCTGCTCATGTGTGTGCACTCTCTCTCAATAATAATAATAATAATAATAATAATAATAATAATAAATGTATCCAGGAACCTGAAACAAAATCCAAAGTCTACACTCTTGCCATTATACATGCACATC
>NW_023222401.1:0-702 GCF_002007445.2 Ailuropoda melanoleuca | reverse complement strand
CCCGCATCCCCCCCCCCCCCCCGCGTTTCCGCTGAGGGGAGCTGATGCGGATCCCTCCACCTGCCCACCCTGGAGGTCTGTGTGTTCGGCTCTCACCATATTTCCAGTTCTGGTCCCAGCCTGTATCTGGCACCTTTGCATTTGGCAATTTCAATACCTACATGTCCAGAGAGAGAGAGAAGCAATTTCAGCACCTACAACATGGTCAAAAGTAGATGAAACACTACTGTAATAGGTGTGATAAAAAGCCAAACCACAAAGAAAAACACTCAGTGATCTCCCTGACCCCAGGCAGCCAAGCACTGGCTCTCCCGCAGACCCTGCTTACACCATTAGGAAATAAGACGCAAGGCCTGCAGGGCTGACCCTTAGCACGGGGGAGGAGGAGGAAGCCACACCCTGGTAGTTCATTAACAGGCAGATGTGCAAGACCGTGTGCAGCGAGAAGGCAGGACTCGAAGGACCACAGCCTACAGCGGCACCAGTCCAGGCACCAGCAGCCTCTGGTCCGCGGCAGCAGGGCCCCCACGCACGACTCGGTCCAGCCACGACTGCCTTTGCTCCCACTAGATATGCTCTGCGCTCGGATGAGCCGAAAGCAGGCTGAGGCTGAAAAGAAGAGGCTGAAGGTGTAGGGTACGTCGCTGCGAAGATGCCCTTGCTTGCGTCCTCCTGTTCTTACTGCTCTTAGCAAACCCTCTC
>NW_023222400.1:0-702 GCF_002007445.2 Ailuropoda melanoleuca | reverse complement strand
GAAAGAATCAAAACAGGCCTTGCTGAACACCTGCCAAGTATATTACAGTGGTCAAGGCATGTTCCTTGGAATTAGATATGCCTTGGTTAGAATTCCAGCTCCCCACCTAATAGTGTGTAACTTTGGGCAAATCATATCTAACCTCCTGGAGCCTCAGTCTCCTCATCTGTAAAATGGTAAAAACAAATAACATGTTATCTCCTAAGGGTGATCAAAATAATGCACAGTGCGTGAGCATACAGAAAATGATCCTAAAAGAGTAGTTATCCCTACTGTAATTTTTGGACACATATCCAGTTTCTTCACATGACAACCACCTTGCATATATCCAAATGTGGCTGTACTTAATAAGACTTAAACTATTTTATTATTCTTATTCTCCAACATTCTAACGTAATACATTCAAATACCCTTAACTAATCAAAAAAAAATCAAGAATTCGGGGGAAATGATGGCAGCTGTGGAAACATAATTTTAAATCTTCTGAATATTCATATAAAAATAACAGAGTTAGTACATCGCAAAACTAAGAACCCATGGACAATATTTGCCAAAACTAGGTAACACGATATTTTGCAAAGCCCCAAAGTAAAAGTGGGCAGGTTCAAACCACTAATAGCCATATGACCTTCCTGGTATCATCACTTTACGGAAAAAACAAAGGGAATCAATGAAGCCACTGAGAACAAAAGAACTCCAAAG
>NW_023222399.1:863-1836 GCF_002007445.2 Ailuropoda melanoleuca | reverse complement strand
TGCATGTATTTATGCCTCATGCAATCAACTCTGGCACAAGGAGGGGCTATAATGATAAAAATAAAAATAAAGATTGGGAAAACGGAAAGTTTTGGAAAAAAGGAAGTTGCTTCATTAGAATATTTTGGCCATAATACTTTGCTGAACAAATTAATTCCCTGATAAGGTCCACACCCCGGGAAAGCTAATCTGGCAGCAGTGAGATTTTACCCAGAGGGATGGAAGGAATGGCAGCCTTAAGAAGACTTCTGCTATAGTCCACTGTGGGGTGGTAAGATTGGAAGGAGACACCCTACTTTTCAGGGAGCCATTGGATTCAGAAAGGGTATGTCTGAGGGGACCATATGAGCTTAAGATGGTGTCAGACAGTCCATTTGGTTTAAGCTGATGTGTAGAGACTTCAGTGCCACAGCACAGTTGTTGACCCAGTTCCGAAGAACTGTGTTCTATCAGGACAATGAGACATGGCAAAGAGGGTGGAGGGGAAGCTGCATTCACAGACATAGAACAGTGAGGCCAGCGGGGGCAGACCATGGCCACCAGGAATTCCTTTACAGGAAAAGGATTCCTAGTNAGGAAAAGGAGTCCTAGCTGGGGTCACAGTCAAAAGGAAAGAGGTGTCCTAGTTTAGAAGGTGGGGTGGGGGGAGTCCCAGACCTGATCAAGGCAGGGACCTATTTACTAGAAATGAAACACAAGTTGGTTGATTTGATCCTATTAATAGAAATAAAACTGTAGCTTCTATTCAGAACTGGATCAGAAGAATACCGTAAGGAGAGACGCAGAAGTGGGATTTCATTACGTAAAGGTGGTAGCTGGAGTTTTAGTGTGGAAGTAAGGAGGAAGGCTCAGGACTGCTCCTCCGTGAGGTCTATGCTGGGGTCTCTCAGGAGTAACCACACAGCAAGGAGAGAAGCCAGGCAACAATGGTCCCTGAACCCAAAGGGAGAGGGCCAGTTAAAGCAGCATGGGA
>NW_023222399.1:0-658 GCF_002007445.2 Ailuropoda melanoleuca | reverse complement strand
AGCACGGGAATAATGATCAATGTCCAATGCTATATGAAGGTCAAGGAATATGAAAAACTGAGGAATAGCCATTGAATTTTGGAACTAGGGATTTACAGGTGAGCTGAGTTCTATTTGTTTCTACTCCTCCCACCCCCTACAACAGACACACAATTGTCCCAGACCCTCTTGTTCCTAAACACAGNCTTGTTCCTAAACACAGTGTGCACAGCATCTCAGCAGGTAAGCGATGTCACTCCACTCATAGAACAAGGAAGCACGTTACTGCTTGTGTTCCCACATTCAGCTGCCACAAACCATTTGCATGACATTAAGACAATGGTGGTAATGCATTTTCAAAGGAAATTGATTTTTTTCCTGTGTAATAATTTATCAACCTCAACTTATTTTCAACTCCTTTAACCCAGTTTGTGTTGCAGAAAATCCCTAGCTGAGGATTCATTCTGCTACAAACACCAAAAGTCATTTCCTAGCTCTGGGGTTATTTTGGAAATGAGTCATGTGAGAAAGCTCGAAGATCCAGGAGAGAAAGAGAACAAACACTGGAGGAAGATTCTAGGGAAAGATGAAGGTCATGAGATGGAGAGTACATGTGTGCAGATAAATCTAAACAAGCAGAGAAGTTTGACCTTCACTAAGATGAGAGATAACAAGGTGT
>NW_023222398.1:0-702 GCF_002007445.2 Ailuropoda melanoleuca | reverse complement strand
TTTTCACTATTTGACAAGAAAAACCCAGAATGAGTCAGACCAAGTGCTCTTTTATCCTGCCTTTATGCCTAACAATGAACAAGCCACTCAAATCTTCTGGCTTCTGCTCTCCCTCCATGCTAACTTAGATAAGACCCAAAATATCACCTTTCTCTCCCTCGGGCTTTGAAATCTGTGGATAAAAGGTACAGAAATAGGCTATTTATCATTGCATGGCTTTAGGGTCAGAGTTTCTCCACAAAAGAAATTGGAATAATCTTTTCTTCTGGTGCTAAATGCCTATTTTGTGGATTTCCTTTTTGAACAGGCAAGAGAATTTGGGGCTTAAATCACTTTTTTTTTTAACAGAAATTTTGATCTCTTATTCTTCTCTCCAGAGAGGCATATAACTTTATGGCTACTTTTTTTGTATTTTATAAAAACCACATGAGAATGCTTCAAAGGACTAAAATTTCTTTGAATCAGTGAAACAGAAATAGTTGTTGAGAGCTCTCAAATGAAGTCATAGGATGTGATCAGATATCCATTTACATGCCAGATTAAGGGTGATTTATTCACTGCAGCGCCAAAGAGCAAATTCCTAAGCTACTTTAAGAAGACATGAATGAGTGGAGAGGGGAAGCAGATAAGAATAAATGAAGGCAGGGGCGCCTGGGTGGCACAGCGGTTAAAGCGTCTGCCTTCGGCTCAGGGCGTGATCCC
>NW_023222397.1:0-702 GCF_002007445.2 Ailuropoda melanoleuca | reverse complement strand
ATCTACCTGGAGTCATGAATAGATTCTAACCCTTCTGTCACTATTTGTGCTACCTTAGACTGTATATGGGCTACCATTTTACTTCCAATAAATTAAACAATTCATAACAGAAGCACATGATTCATTCCATATCATATGATTTTAATTCAAAAGAGAAATTCTCATCTAAAATATAGATATTATCAAAAGAAATACTCTGTCACTAACTGACAGGTGATTGATAAATCAAAGGAAAAAGAAATTTTAGAGTGTGGTCATTAAAAAGGTGAATCCATCAACACCTGAATTAAAATTCAGAACTGAATAGGTTAGCAAGGGAAGAAATGATGATCCTTGGATAGCACAAAATTGCAAAAGGATGTACATAATAACTTGGAAGATATTCTTCATGGAATAAACATATTTGGCAGAAGCAAATCACTGAAGTGGCTGAGAAATTTGGATTGATTTCTTAGAGAATTGGGAACTACTGTACTTTTTTGTGTGTGCAGTAAACACTAAGGTTAGAGCGGTATTTATTCAAATTTGAATAATAATTACTAAGTGTCCACTACATGTCCGTCTTGTACTACATAACCCCCAGAAACTGTGGTAAACCCAAGAGGTGCGATGGACCCATCACTAACGACATGTCAGTAAGACCCCGAAGTGCTATTATGGTTGCATTAGCTTGGATACTACTAGAATTTACAGAATACTACT
>NW_023222396.1:0-702 GCF_002007445.2 Ailuropoda melanoleuca | reverse complement strand
ATGCCGATACTCAGGCAACCCTGTTTGGGTAGAGTCTCCGTGTCCCCTGCGAGGGGGGATGGGGATGGGCATACTGTGAGCCGGTATTTCCAGGCTTTTGTTCCCTGGTGGTTTGCTGTGCCTCTTCGGAGAGTCAGAGCAGCAGTGGCTGAATCTCAGCCTCTGTCTCAGAACAGAGGGATCGCGGGCCGTTCTCCACTGATGTTCTGGCCACTTTAATTCTGTTTCTGTTGGTGCCGCTCAACTCTGCAGCATCCCGGGATGTGCGCCCCACACCCGGCGTCCCAGTCCTCACTTCCAGGGCCGGCGCGTCTCTGTCTTTTGTGTTTCTAACACCACCAGGTGCCAGCTGCCAGCCGCCCCGCGCGCTCCGGAGCTCCCGGTCTCAGTCTGGATCCAGTGAGCACACTGGAGTTCCGGAGTTCCATGAGAAGTCTGGTGGAGCGCGCTCCCCGCTCACAGTCTCAGTCTGTTTCCTCGCGGGTGCCATCCACGAATCCACCCGCTCCCCATGCAGGTGGCTACCGCTTCCCAGAGCCCGAACGCGGCGGCTCCCTCCCCCTTACGTTCATCTTCCAATATCTGTGCGCGGTTTCACGGCTCCCTGCTTCGTACCTCAATACTCAGCTCAGGAGATGTTCATTTGTAGAGATCCAGATGTATCTTCCTGCATCTCAGGCTGATTCCGTGGATGTTCAGGCT
>NW_023222395.1:0-702 GCF_002007445.2 Ailuropoda melanoleuca | reverse complement strand
GAAATCAAGTTTTGGCTCTATTATTTTTTATTCTATATATATACATATATGGGCTCATGGTAGACATTTTTTAAAAAGCCAATTTCTATACTAGGGAGGAAAATTATGCCATTTCTACGGAATTATTAAGTATCTTAGAAGCAGTATGTAACACTCTCCAAGGATACTCCTTGAAGTTTAAGGGCTCAATCATCCCCTTTGTTAGTTTAATTCAACAGACAGTATCTTGTTCACATGCTAAATAGAGTTGGAAAGAAGCCACAGAAAATTATGATTGCTCAATAAAAGAAATCCTTTATGCTGCCTTGCTCATAATTTCATATCTGTAGCACTGCAACCCATTAATTAAAGTCAGTTGTTGAAAAATCAGATACAGTCCACAATTTATCTCTTTGACAAATTGTTGCTGGGTATTTCATATGGTTCCTTAATACAGTATATGAAAAACTCACTGTGAATGAGATGATTTTTCAAAGTAATTATATCTTCTTGTAGTTTTAATTTGGACTCAATATATATTTTAAATTAAGAAAAATTACAGATTTAATAGCATATGAGACTTCTTAATACTCTCTATTTTTTTGGTTTAAAAATCCCTAAAAGATGATGGTAAACAAGTAATTTAAGTAGCACAGTCATTTTGTCTTTAATTCTTTATTTCTTGATTTGGTCATAACCTAAACCAGGGAGTAAAGTGAGCTC
>NW_023222394.1:0-702 GCF_002007445.2 Ailuropoda melanoleuca | reverse complement strand
CATGTTCAATTAAAAGGAACCAGCTAGACATGGGCACACTCAAATTCCACAGAATCCCCATTTGAACAAAAGTTACCCATCACCATGGTTTCTCAGTAGCTCAGCCAGTAGCAGCCATCTAAGAGACATAACCCTCTTCATCCTCCACAGTAATAGGTTTGCAGGGTAATGGGAAAACCAGTCTCCTTGCCTTCAATGGTGTCAAAATTTGGATGTTTTCCAAGGCCTTCATCTCTCCTAATCTGTCCAACAATATAAATATATATATAAATATAATATATACAATTTATATATAATATAAACTATATATAGAGAGAGCTTCCATATGTAGAAAAATATATGAAGTTATATTAGATATCTTTTTCCCTGTCTATGTCAAATCTCCCATATTCACTTAACAGCCTTTAGAGATACCTTGCCCTCCCCATTCTCAATACATATAAAACAAGAGAGTTGATCTCACCTTTGGGTCTGGGCTTGCATATGCCTCAGATACTGCCCATCAGAGTATCACACCTGATGAACAGAGTGATTTAATTTAGAGAACCGAAGTTAGGACCAAACTCAATCCCAAAGATATTTTATTATAATTTTAGGAGAAATTTTGCCCTGAAAGAGGGAGGAGGTGGAGAAGGGTCTGTTGTTTGGCCGACTTGAAATGAAGCAGATGCAAAAGAAAGAAAAGAAAAAAGAAAAGAAAAG
>NW_023222393.1:0-702 GCF_002007445.2 Ailuropoda melanoleuca | reverse complement strand
GGAAGCTTGTCTAATGTTTTGTCCCGCTGAGGGGAATGTCGAGGCTATCTTCACTAGAGTTTCTGTCCTTCCAGTGATTAGCTTCTCCCCCGCCCCCTCCTCCTACTCATTTCCCTGGCTGTCACATTTCCAGTCTATTTTTGTGAAGCCATGTCCTTCCTGACTATGTGCTTTTCCACCCTGAGACAGGAAGGCTAGAGAGGGATAACATGTGGAGGATTCCCTTTCCTAAGCTCAGCCAGTAGCCCTTCCCTTGGAGAGCAAATCTGTGTTATGGAGAAAAACCGAGATGCTTTACATGGTTACTCTTCCTTTCTGCCAGAGTCTTGAAGGGATCTTTTTTGGATTCCCACTATAAGAACCTAGCAGGGTTCCTGGAGGGAAAGCCCTCAAAAGTTTGGGGATCTCCAAAGGCTGTGGCTCCAAATTTTTCAGTCTCATATTAGTCCATATTAAGCCTCTGGCAATTCATCAAAACTGCCTTTTAAGTGTTCCTGCAATTCTGTGACTTCCTGCAACTTCTGTTTGAGACAATCAGGTCTTTGTTTCTGAATCTCCATTTCCTCATTCTTAAAACCCTTGATTCCTCTGGCTTCTATGCCATCACACTCTCCTGGATTGACTCTTATTTGTACTATTATTTTTTAAGGAGACGTTCCCTTTGGATGTCCCTTTAATTTTCACATATATTGGGATTCCATC
>NW_023222392.1:0-3241 GCF_002007445.2 Ailuropoda melanoleuca | reverse complement strand
AAGGGGACAGAAAGGCCCAAATATTTGTTTTTGTCTCTTCACAGTGCATTCATTCCAAGTACACAATTATTGTACCCTCTCTGAGAAAGCACTTAATAGATGACCACTCCAGGAAAAATCCGGCTTGTTCAGTGCCCTGTCCAGACTCCCCTTTGTCCCTTAGTGATGGTCACTGAATCACTCCCAGAGATCATTAAGTATCTCCTCTACTCTCAGAAAAGATTCATAATTGCAGTCACAGTTATTGGTTCTCAAATACTAATGTTCATAGAAATCTCCCAGGGGGCCTGAAGTTCAGATTCCAAAAGCCCTCCGCAGAGCTACCGAGTCAGAATCTCTGGGGGTGGGCTTAGAAATATCCAATTAGCCTTGCTCCCTTCTCCCCCTCCTCACCTCTAGGTTACTGGTGCAGGCAATTCAATCATCCCTCCTTGAGAAACACTCTGGCAAATGACTGATGAAACTGTATGACTTTGCCTCTGTGACATCTGCATCTTTGTAAGCAATACAACCTCAGCAGTCTAAAGCCAAAGGTATGAAGATCTAACTGTGGAATGTTAGGCTTTGGTGAGTTGGATGGTGGGGACATCTTCTCCAATAGCCCCTCAGCTGGGCTGGGTTCATTTGTAAGTTACTGGGTAAGGAGTTGTTTCTCCATACGTTTTTCTGTCGCCCAAATATATGGGTGGTCCCTACGGTGGTGACTATCAGTCTAGATCAGGTGGCACAATGGGGAGTTATGACATTCTGTAAAATGAGTCATGAAATATTGACACATTTAATTCCATCTTCGAGGCACCATGCCTGTGTCGGGTGAGAACGTGACTTTATCGTGTGCAATAGAATGTCCCAGCCTGGAGAATATGAGGACAGCAAGCTGCCTTGTCAAGCACGAGTGACACATTCATGGCTCATCTTTTGCCATATGGTGATTCATTTCCTCATAGGCCAGCAGGAAACCAAGGAAGCCCAAACTGCATGACATTTAATGGAGGAAAAATTTAAAGTAGAAAATTGTGACCCACTGATGTTATTTTTTTTCTTTTAAATTGATAAAATTATGTGTAGTGAAGGGGTACCTCAGACCAACTCGTGAGTTGGGTTGGAGATTCGTTCTTCTTGAGGAAATCCACTTCCTCCAAGCCTTGGAATTATGGCCAAGGAGTCTCTAATTGGATATTAGTTCTCCCATGTGTATGTGCTGGCAGGGTAGGCAGGGTTACGTATAAAAATTACCAATGAGTTTTTTCCAGGGACACAGAGTATTTTAAAGATGCTCTCTAAAATTAAGCAAAAAATATTCTTGAGTGTGTATGTGTTTATTTATTTACTTATTATTTTAGTGTTCAAATGGCATAACCTAAAGTGTCAAAGAGTACAGAGAAACAGCAGCTTTCATTTATGTAGATCAAACCATTTTTTTTTTATTTTTAGCTTTTATATATATTTTATTTTATATTTTACAAAATATATTACATTTTATATTATGTATGTTTCTTTGCCTATAATAAATTTTACATTTCATATTTATATACTGCATATTAAATATTAAAACAAATATAGATATGTTTTAGAGTAGACTGTGAAGTTCAAATAAATATTTTAGAAAAAAAACTCTAGATTTCAAAGAGACATTACATGTGCAATGGGTGTCCTAGGGATTCCACCACTCAGATACCAAAATATACATGGTGTATATTTCACCTCCTACTTTGGAATAGATGGTTAAAATCGACTGGAAAAACAAATTCCTTTATACCTCCTCTTAAGACTTTCATTAAGAGTGTTTATTCTTGGATGATGGGGATTAAGGGAAAAGGTATTTCAGATGTTGGTGTGGGGCCGAGGGCAGAATGCTGGCTTTCAGCTTGTGACGGAATTATATAACGCACACTTCTGTAAGAGCTGTTTAATCCCTCCTAATTAGGGACCTTGCTAACTAAAAACAGACTTCCTTATTGATATTTATGACTAATGCTTTGGTAGTCATTATTTAACTTTTTTTGTCTTAAAATTTTTTTTAAAAAATGTCTGTTTTCAACATCCTTTACAGTGGTATGATGAGAAAGATGATTTCCTTCCGTTTGGAGGGCATGAATCCAAGCACAAAATGAGAGGTGAGTTTCCAGAAGGCAGAGCATGGTCCAGCTTGACAGCTTAGAGAACAGCCCACCGCCTCTCTCCCCAGACACTCATTCGTATTGCTGCACGCCCACTACACCCCAGCACGGCCAAGCAGAGTGCTCGCGCACTGGCCGAAGTGTGCTATAATGTCAGCTTTGCCACTGGAGCCCAGTGCCAACCCTGTTCCCAGATCAGAGTCTCCCAAGAGGGGAGAGAAAGCCTGCTACTGCTGGGTAATTCTGTTCCACGAGAAGCTTCAAGACTGCCACATGAGGTACGCCATTTCTTCAATCCTCTCAACTTGACTTTGAGGTTAACATTGCAGCTGAGTAAACTGAGGCTCAAGAAATTAAGGGAAGAGCCTGACATCATGTTTGTAGGTGAAAGAAGTGGATTCAAGTGAGGATTGCTCTGGAGCCTACGTTATTCTCCATATACCATGCTATCTTGTTGTTTTTAATTAGAAACAAATAAATATTTATTCCTTTTAAACAGAAACAAAAGGAAAACAGAGAAGGATCAAGGCAAGAGAGGAGTTAACTGGGCGAGACAGTTGGTTTTCTATTACAGAAAGATTAAATTCTGAAGACTCCTCTTGGTCCTTTGGAGAGCCTTAAACAAGGGTATGAGCACATCGTTCATACTTGTGTCCAAATNGTGTCCAAATTATGTACATACGGGACCCGTGCGAGAAGCAAAGCAGCAGGACCGTTTCCTCATCTGTACACGAAGCTGGCCCCTCCATATCTCGTGGTGCAAGTTCTCTCGAGACCACGCCTGGAACAGATTTGTTGATTACCAAACACCAGAGCTACTGTTACCATCACTGTTGTTTTTACAAACTCTGGCCTTTGCGTAGGCACAAAAAGAAAGGCAGCCAGAATTTCTTCTATGCAACGTGAATGGGAAAACCATTAATTTGCTTCCCCTGGGCAAGTAGTCCTAATTGATCAAGACTCAAAAATATAGTCTGGATTTATTTTCTTAGTCAATCAAATATGCAAGTAATTAACTTTCTTTAACATTGAGCCAAAATAACTAGAACAAAGTTGAACAGAAAAATGCGGTGATTCTGAGTAACTCAGCAAGGCCTAGTCCTCTGTGAGCAACAGAGAAC
>NW_023222391.1:0-9110 GCF_002007445.2 Ailuropoda melanoleuca | reverse complement strand
GGCAGACTGCTCAGGGATCTTGGGACTCAAGCAGCTGCACAGTGGTGATTTCCTTGGGTTTTCTTTTTCCTCCCTAATATTCCAGACAACAGCAAACCAGAAATGTGAAGAGGCAGGAACAAAACAATAAAAATCTGCNAGGAGTGCACCTGTTGTGATGAGCACAGGGTGTTGTATGGAAGTGTTGAATCACTGTATTGCACACCTGAAACTAATATTACACTGTGTGTTAACTAGCTGGAATTAAAATAAAAACTTAAAATTATAATAAAAATGTAAATCACAACTGAAAGTAAAAGCAAAACTTCCTGGATATCATCTACAAAATAGAGGAAGGCTGTAAAAGGTGCAGAGAAGAAGGCAGACTGCTCAGGGATCTTGGGACTCAAGCAGCTGCACAGTGGTGATTTCCTTGGGTTTTCTTTTTCCTCCCTAATATTCCAGACAACAGCAAACCAGAAATGTGAAGAGGCAGGAACAAAACAATAAAAATCTGTTTCCCAGTAAAAATCCAAAGGAACACGAAAGGGCAGCCTAGCAAGATAGAAAAATTTACATAATAAACATTCTACCACAGAAATGTGGGAAAAACTATGATCCCACCCCCATCCATGTCAGCGAAGGCTGACTGAGGAACAAGACTACCACCTACGTGAGGCTACAATGAGGTGCCCCAACCCCCATGTCAGGGTGGAGTTGGAGAAAGCCAAGGAGAACCAGAGTTTTTATCCCCAACTGCTGTCAACAGAAGCCCTCTCTTCCTCATAGTCATAGTAGATACTACAAGGCGATCCCAGTTTCCACATCCTCCTCCATCAGGTAGTGTCAGAGAAGGCCTAGTGCAGACTTTCATCATCATCCAGCAGTAGCAAGGCCACCTCTACACAGTGACTGGAGACTGTGTGGAAAGCAAGAACCTCTCACCTGGCAGTAATGAGAATGGCTGTCAGTAGAGGTTAACTGGAAATGTGGACTTCTACAGCAGTAATGCAGCAGTAACCCCTTCCCTGTAGTGCCAAATAAAGATACCTAAAACAGGTTTAAACATGATCCAGCCTCTCATAACATAATATGAAAATGTCCAAACTGCAATTCAAAATCACTCATCCTGTCAAGGAACAGATCTACAACTGAATGAAACAAAGAATTAATGTAATTCAACATCAGGCTATGATGGTAGAAATATCTGACGAAGGTTTTATAGAGGCCATCAGCAAAATGTTTTAAGAAACAATTACAAACACTCTTAAATAAAAATATACAAAGCCTCAGCAAAGGAATAGAAGATATGAAGAAAACTCAAGCTGGAATTTTAAAAGTGAAAAATACAATAAATAAAAGAAAAAGCTCAGGGGATAGACTAAACAGGAGAATGGAGAGTATTCAGGAAAGAATCTGTGAGCTGGAAAATAGGACAAGAAAAATTACCCAGTCTAAACAACAGAGGGAAAATATACTATAAAAAAGAGAATAAAGAGACTCTTGGGGGATCTCTGGGACTATAAAAAGAGGTGTAGCATTTGTGTTATCAGAGTCCCAAAGAGGAGGAGAAAGAAGTGAGTCTAAAAGACCAATACTCAAAGAAATAATGACTGAAAACTCCCCAAATTTGGCAAAAGTCATAAACCTATAGTTTCAAGAATCTGAGTAGATTTTAAACAGAATAGGGGTGCCTGTGTAGCACAGTCATTACGCATCTGCCTTTGGCTTGGGGCGTGATCCCGGTGTTTCAGGATCAAGTCCCACATGGCTCCTCTGCTGGGACCCTGCTTCTTCCTCTCCCACTCCCCTGCTGTGTTCCCTCTCTCGCTGGCTGTCTATCTCTGTCACATAAATAAATAAAATCTTAAAAAAAAATTTTTTTTAAACAGAATAAACCCAAAGAGATCCACACCTGGATGCCTCATAATTAAAATTCTGAAAACTAAAGACAAAGGAAAACATTTTTATTTTATTTATTTTATTTTTTTAAAGATTTATTTATTTATTTGACAGAAAGACAGCCAGCGAGACAGGGAACACTAGCAGAGGGAGTGGGAGAGGAGGAAGCAGGGTCCCAGCGGAAGAGCCTGATGTGGGGCTGGATCCCAGATCGCCAGGATCATGCCCTGAGCCGAAGGCAGACACTTAAGGACTGCGCTACCCAGGCGCCCCAGGAAAACATTTTTAAGGCAGCAATAAAATAAATAGCACTTTACCTAATGGGGAAAACAATTTGAATGGCAGATTTCTCATCAGAAACCACAGAAGCCAGGAAAGCACACTATTTTCAAACGCTGAGAGAAAAGAACTCCTGCCTAGCAAAATATTCTTCAGGAATAAAGGGGAAATCAATACATTTTCAGATGAAGGAAAACTGAAAAAATGTGCCACCAGCAGAGTTACCATAAAAGGATGGCTAAAAGAAATTCTCTAAACAGAAAGATAATGAAAAAAGGAAGCTTGGAAATCAGGAAAGAAAAAAGAACCTCATAAGCAAAAATATAGGTAAATAAAATATGCTTTCCTTCTATTGAGTTTTCTAAACTATGCTTGACAGTTACAGCAAAAGTATAACACTGATATGATTCCAATGTTTTTAGAGGATGTATTTAATACAATTTTAAGTGGAAAAGGATAAAGGGATGTAAGAGAGGTAAGATTTTCTTCCAATTCACTGGCAAAATGATTATACTGTAAGTTGTGATAAATTATATATATAAAATGTAATACAGCAATCACTAAAAATGGTATGCAAAGATATATAGTAAAAAATATATATATATAGAAAAATATAAAGCTGTTCTTGGGCACCTGGGTGGCTCAGTTGCTTAAGCAAATACCTAGGCTCAGGTCATGATTTCAGGGTCCTGGGATTGAGCTCCACATCAGGCTCCCTGCTCAGAGGGGAGTCTGCTTCTCCCTCTCTCTCTTCCAGTCCACCTCTGTTACTCATGCTCACTCTCTCTCTCAAATAAATAAAATCTTCTTTTAAAAAAGAAAAATATAAATCCTGCTCTAAAAAATGGCCAAATAACTGACAAAAGGAAGGAAAAAGAAAATATGAACAGCAACAACAAAAACCAGGAAAACAAAAAATAAAGCAAAGATGGAAAATTAAAGCCCTGCCATATCAACAATTACATTAAAGCTAAAAGGTCCACATAAACCAATTAAAAGACAGAGATTAGGGGTGCTTGGGTGGCTCAGTCAGTTAAGCGTCTGCCTTTGGCTCAGGTCATGATCTCAGGCTCCTGGGATCCAGCCCTGCATCTGGCTCCCTGCTCAGCAGGGATTCTGCTTTACCCTCTCCTTCTGCCCTTCCTCCTGCTCCTGCTCTCTCTCTCTCAAATTAATAAATAAAATCTAAAAAAAGAAAGACAGAGATTACTAGGGTAGATTACAAACCATGACCCCACTGTATGCTGTCTTCAGGAAACCAACTTCAAATATGACAATCTGTACAGGTAAAAAGTCAAAGGATAGACAAAGTTATATTAGATGAACTTTAACCAAAGCACAATTGGAATAACTATATAATATCAGATAAAGTAGATTTCAGGAAGAAAAAAATGTTATCAGAGTCAATGAAGTATACACTATAATGGAAAAAGGGCTGATACACCAAGAAGTGACAGCCATCCTAAATGTTTATGCACCAAAAAAAAAAAATCTTCAAAATGCATGAAGTAAAAACTGATAGAACTGAAAGAAGTAGACAAGGATAGCTGGAAAATTCAACTTTCCTCTCTTACGTTTGTTAGCATAGTTAGACATAAGACAAGCAAGGACATTGAAGAACATAACAACAGCATCAAGCAAGAGGACCCGAACAATTTAGCAACAAAAAAGAGATGACTGAATTGATTTTAAAATATTTCAGCAGGAAAACATACAAAGCCCCAAACCATAAAGTATATATGGAAAAATGCCATCAATTGTTAAATCTACTGAGAGTATGTTTATTATAGTATTCTCTCAATTTCCTTATATGCTTGAAAATTTTTATAATAAAAGTTAAAGATAAATAAATAATGAATGATACTTCCTCAGTAACTGGTCAGATCTTTCTTGTTATGTAGCCTGCCTTTGATTATTAGGACATACTACATGAACCTGGTAGATGTTTTTAAAGTACTTTAATAAAATAGAGATGGTCCTACTTGAGTTTGTATATACAGAGGCTCACAGGTTTGCAATTTTTTGTCCCCACTCTTCTTTTAAATAGCAAATATTTCTTGAGTGTTGATTTGGTTGAGATAAAAAAGACAAAGCTTTTTTCCTAAAGGAGCTCATACTCTAATCAGGGAGAGATCTATGTGAATACATATTTGATATATACCATGACAATTGTGACACAAACATGTGCAATGTATAATTAGAGGAAATGTAGAGATCATGCCCCAAGAGCATGTGATGACAGGTGTAGTACAAGGTACCTGATATTTCAACTACACTTGGCTGGTTGGTAGGCATTTCCCAGACAGAAAAGAGCAGAAACAGACCTCAATATAGAAGGAAAAGAACACATAAAGGCACGAGGTAAAAGATACAAACAAAAAAGCAATGAATTGTAGACAATATTAATGTCGTTAAACAAAGAGCCCCAGTGGTTGGAAATAAGGCAAGATAAGTAAACATTAATGACATCAAGGACAGTGTTACATATTGTGGACCAGGATCACCTCCTAAAGCCCACATTCATCTCTTTGTCTTCCTGGGAGGAGGTGGATGGCCATCTGAACCTGTGTGTTGACAGTGAGAAGTTGTCAGCATTCCTGAGAAATGCATGCAAAGCCATGGGTGTTGTAGGTATGAGTGAGAGTTTTGAGGCTCCTAATCATGCAGCTAAGGACTTTATGGAGTAATCCATCAAAGGCTTACAACAGTGGATCCATACTTTTTTGGCCAGGCATTGCATCATCATGGACAGACGGGAGAAATTCCAATTTATTTCACATGCACCCCGGATTCCAGCTGCTGGTGCCGACTCTCAAGGAGATAGAACCCTAATGAGCATATTTTCCCAGACTTGTCTGTCTGCCATTCTTAAAAGGAGTCTGTTGGACCTCAAATAATGAGTAAGTAGCCATGAAGCTAAAATGCTGTTGTCAACTGGTACAAAATACGAGTCACTTTATTCTGGGGACATGGGGAATAATGGAAAATTATTAAAAGTAGTCAAAGAAGGATTGTAGAAAACGTGCCTTTGGTAGTGAGGTAGAGAAAGCGTTGGAGATGGGTGAAGCTATCATAACTGTTCAAGTGGTTAATTAGGCGGGACTGAAATAAGGCACAAATAGTGTAAGTATAAAGAGACAGCATGTTTAAAAGGCTTACAGAAGGAAGAGTAAGTGAGTCTCACTGACAGAATGCAGAGAGGAGTCAAAGCACGTTGGGGGTGTGGACGACTGGGTGCTGGCATCACTGTTATTCAGGAGAATAGATATGCAAAGAAAATAATATTTGGGGCCAAAATGAAGAATTCTTTCTTTTTTTAATGGGTTCATGGATAAGCTTAGAAAAATCAAGGCTGAGGTGTTATTCTGTTGGTGCTTCAAAAGGCAAGTCTGGACTAAGGGCTTACATTTGGAAGTTTTGAGCATGTAGGGAATAGTAATGGCACTACGAGAAGGAAAAAACAGATAAATGTTATAGATAGTACAGTCATTTGGTTGGAACATAAAATAAATAAAATAAAAACCAATAATAAGCGTAAACCAGCTTGCATTGCATAATCCATGATCGATAGGAAAACAGGGTAAAATAATGTGTATGTTACAGCAGTGATACAAACTTACAGTAACTAAAAAGAAATTTAAAAGCAATTATGCAATGTCTTTTAGAAGGTATGTGACTTTATCAGATAGCTTAGGTAACATTACATGATGATAATAAAAAAAAATCTCGATGACTTATAGAAAAAAAACATGTATTTTTCTTTTTTTTAAAATGTATTTATCTGACAGAGAGAGAGAGAGTGGGCGCACAAGCAGGGGGAGCAGCAGAGGGAGGGGGAGCAGCAGAGGGAGAAGGAAAAGCAGTCTCCCTGCTGAGCAAGGAGCCCAACTTGGGACTCAATCCCAGGACCCTGGGATCATTACCTGAGCTGGAGGCAGGTACATAACTGACTGAGCCACCCAGGTGCCCCAAAACGTGCATTTTTGACCCATGTTACGTGTACATCACAGATCGGCTGGGGTACTATTCCATGAGTCTTGATTTGGGTGTCCAGGCTGAACAAGCATACCAGTCTAGACATTTCTGATACCATGAAGGAAGAAAAGGGGACACTGCAAAGCCACATCACTTCTTAAAACTGCCTCTTAAATGTGGCAAAACCACTTCCGGTTGCACTTTCTTAGTCAAAAGATTTAGTTCTGACGTCAATGCAGCAGGAGTGTATGCTTATCCCATAGATATGAAATAATTCTATTTTTTTTTTGAGTATAATTGACACCCAGTACTACATTAGTTTCAGATGTAAAACCTAGCATTCGACAAGTTATGCTGTGCTCACCACAAGTGTAGCTACCATTTGTCTCCCACAATGCTATTACAAACACCACTGATGGTATCCCATATTCCCACCTAAGTGGCATTGATAAACTTTATAGTGGAAAAAGTGACTTTTGTGTGCAAAGAGAAAACTTCACATAAATGAGGTAAAAAGAAAATGGATTATTATTGCAAAATGTATAACATGGATTGTCAAAACTTAACAGCAATTCCCTGGAGCACGGCACTTGTAAGCCATTCTACCTTATTTGATGCTACCCTCCGTTAGATGACGTAACAACAGGAGACTGACGCAGATTTGTCCTTCTTTGCAGTTCACCTTGTACTCACTACAGGCCTCTGTATGATGACAGCATCACACCTCTTTATGCTTCTCTATACATATTTATTGTTATTGCAATTAGCAAGTATGTCTTTCACAAGAACTGTAATGGTTCTAAAATTGTAAGAAAATTATCAACACTCCAATAGATAGATGGGTAATTATTATGAGTGGAACCATCACAAATTAGGAAACAGAAACAATAAAGAAACATATGGAAAGTGTCCAAGAACATTTGTAATGAAAGCATAGTAATTTAAGCAACAATGAAACTCAATTTTACACCTATTAAATTAACATAAATCTAAATACATGTTAGGATTTAATCCAAAACAAGACACACAGAATCACACTAATCCCCTCCCAATAGCATTGCAAATTGGTACAATTTTGGAAAACATAATGGGAATATATTTCAAGAGCTAAGAGGAAGGTATTAATCTTTAAGCTATTAATCCAACTCTTGGGTTTTTATTTCTAAGAAATAATTCAATGGAAGTAGTCTCCCTGGAGCTTACACTATTTTGCCAACAGAGACATTAATGGAAACCAAACTCCCCCATGAAAATCATTTCCTGAAACTTGGGGCCTCCTAGTGGAGATGTGCTTTCAACTTGAATAGAAAGATGGGGTTGAGAAGTCAGCATGGCTCACTCCCTAATGCTCCTTCAGCTCCCATAAACCCCAGGCTTTAAATGTATCTGAGAAGAAGCATTGTGGAAAGGGGTAAGCACTCAATGACTACTTCTCCAGTGACTTAACTAAAGTTCTCACCATAAAGAAATTATCTTAATTATAAAACAATAGCACGCAAAAATGTTATCTGTGACATAACTGGCCAAACTAATAAGTTAGAAAAATAGGGGAAATTAGCTGAAGAAAGAGTGACTGGAAAGGGCAAGATCATTGTCATGCAGCTAAGAGATGCTTCTGAGGTGAACTTCAAAAGATACTTTCTAAGCAAGGTAAGCACTGAGAACTATTTTCCTGTTCCACAGGAGAAACACACACATACATGCACGTGTGCACACACTTGCACACATACACATGTCAGAACTGTGAAAAACATGAGGAAAACATCAGTGAACTAGGGTGTTGTTATTATTTCTTTAAATGTTCTCTTAATGTAGAGCCATTGTCTTGGAAAACAGAAGCTGAATCTTCGGGAGATCCTGGCTGGCAGACAGTATGGGTAGTGCTTCTGTTTCCGGTGTGGGAAGTGCTTCCGCTTCTGGTACCTGGCTGCACTCAGCACCCCTGGTCTCCCCTCCTTGATGCTTGTCATGTTCACAATGAGCAAACTGCTGACTGGACCATTTGAAACATTCTACACACTGCACTTTGAAACTTTTGACTGATTATAACCAACCCCACTTTGCACTATCAGTTGACTTAAATTCCAAGTATCATTAACCCAAATTTTTGAAGAACTTACAATGTCATCTGTACTGTTTCTGTTTTCTTCATTTAATGGAACTTGGTCCCTTATCTGAAATGAGCTCCGCTCTCTGCTCCTAAAGTCAATTCTTTCTCCTTAGCATCTTCATTAACTCCTACACAAGCAGCAGTCCTTGGTCCGATAAATCTCTTTGTGTAAATGGTTCCTCCCTCAGGACTCTGCATCCGGCCGCCATGGATTGATAAATTTCCAGAGAAAATGCCTGAATCATTTGCACTTCTTTACTTTGCTTTAAATTAGCTTCTTGCTTCTTTTTGTTTCCCATTTTTCTCAAATGATAGCTAAAAAGTAAGCAGGATTACAAGAGCCATGATCTGTGCACACAATGCTGTTCTACTTTGTGAGTCAATTGATCCTTCTTTGAGTGACTTTCTCAGGAGGGAATTCTTTGGTGAATCACCTCATAATATGCCAAGGCAGAGGATGAGCCCAAGCCATTCATCCAGGTTGCTTACAACTAATGCAGACTATCTGAAACCTTTGAAATTTCATGTTGAAACCTAGTCATGCCATTAAGAGAGCAAGGTGCTATAATGGGTGATTCTTGGTTTTTAAACTAGCTTTAGGTTATTGACATTCTAATTTTGATATTTAATTGTCTAGGGGTCTTTGATTTTTCATTAGCAGTTTCCCTGCTCCCTGGAATCCCTCAAGTCACTCATTAAATCTTTCTTATCCTGTTCATTTCTTACCACCATAGCTTTGCATCTGCCATTAAGCTGGGATTTGGTTTCAGGATGCCTTCCATCAGACAACCATCGGAACAGAACAGAAAAGTAGCAGCCAATAAACTATACTTGTCGTGACAACACCTGCAAAGAGATTTATGTC
>NW_023222390.1:0-702 GCF_002007445.2 Ailuropoda melanoleuca | reverse complement strand
CTTACTACCCTTTATAAAAGGTGGAAGGGATATATCTTGCTTCTGAGATTTCTTTTTCCCTTCTATTGTGTTATGCAGGGACATTAGATTACTCTCCCATGTCACTCCCCCCTTGTTGCCAAGCAAATCTATGCCTAGTCCCATTATTGCACAGGGTGTCAACAGTAATCATAACATCTACCAAATATTAAACACTTTTGTAGTACCAGGCTCTAAACTGTTCTACATGGCTTATATTTTAATCCTCCCAAAACCCACTGAAACACTGCTAACATCCACATCTTACAGATAAGGAGACT
The DNA here is from genome assembly GCF_002007445.2 of Ailuropoda melanoleuca. Taxonomy (NCBI): domain Eukaryota; kingdom Metazoa; phylum Chordata; class Mammalia; order Carnivora; family Ursidae; genus Ailuropoda; species Ailuropoda melanoleuca. Next base: position 403 of record NW_023222390.1, on the reverse strand, counting down.
TCTGTTTAGAAAGGGTAAGTACCTTGTTCAAAGACACCATGGGAGAAGAAATGAGGGTTGAATGTAGGAATTCCAATTCCAGAGCTCCAGACCCAAGATTTCCATGACCCACCCCATGTCTCCAGTTAGGGCACGTCCTTCACATTCAACACATCAAAACGCAAGTGTCACATACCTTTAATCCCCATCTCTCAAATCATAATTTCTTTTTTTAGAGTCCAGTGACCTTGCTCTCTCTCTAATGTTTCTTCTTTTGATTAAAGGCCTTGCCATATTCCAAGTTTCCTTGAAAAGAATATTTGATGTCAACTTCAGTGTTTTCTTCTTCTCATCCTATTTTCATATTCGATTTGTCACTCTTGTTGACTTACAGTTTCAACATCATTTATTCTTCTCAATATCT
>NW_023222389.1:0-702 GCF_002007445.2 Ailuropoda melanoleuca | reverse complement strand
CTTTCTTTCTTTCTTTCTTTCTTTCTCTTTCTTTCTTTCTTTCTTTCTTTCTTTCTTTCTTTCTTTCTAAGTAATGAGGAACGTGAAGCCCAGAGAAGCTATGTGATTTTTCTTCAGTCACACAATCTCCCACCTTCTCTCCTGGCACCCCCGTGGCTTCAGTTTTAGTCAGACCTCGTTTCCACCAAGAGGTGGGGTGCTTAGCCATATCTGTGGCCCCATATGGGGTGTTGCTGAACATTCGATCCTGCCACAAATCTGATTTGCTCTTTCTTTTCCTTTTAAAGCCGAGGGTCAGCTTTTAAGCAACGGGTTGTTTCCTTTCGGTTTCAGGTCTGGGTGGTTTCGGATGCTACAAGAGCATCAGTCGGTCTTTGGAAAAACTGTACCAGCGGTGGCTGCGACGACGTCCTGTCATATGCCAGTGAAGGTACGTCTGAGAGGACTGTGTTCAGCACTGGGGATTGCGGTGAGCAGGGAAGTGTGCAGCCTGCCAGGGACTGCTTAGCCTAATAGCCTTGTTCTCCTCTTCCCGTGTCCGCAGACGCCCTCAAGGCCGTGCAGGCCTTCATGATCCTCTCCATCATCTTCTCCGTCATCTCCCTCGTGGTCTTCGTGTTCCAGCTGTTCACCATGGAGAAAGGAAACCGCTTCTTCCTCTCCGGGGCCACCATGCTGGTGTGCTGTGAGTACCGTCGGGGC
>NW_023222388.1:0-702 GCF_002007445.2 Ailuropoda melanoleuca | reverse complement strand
TCCCTCTCTCACTGGCTGTCTCTATCTCTGTCAAATAAATAAATAAAATCTTTAAAAAAAAAAAAGAACTATATGATCATTCCAACAGATGCTGAAAAAGCATTTGACAAAGTACAACATCCATTCATGATAAACATCCTCAAGAAAGTAGGTTTAGAGGGAACATACCTCAACATAATAAAGGCCACATATGAAAAACCCACAGCTAACATCATCCATAATGGGGAAAAACTGATTTCTTTTCCCCTAAGGTGAAGAACGAGACAAGGATGTCTCACCACTTTTATTCAATATAGTACTGGAAGTCCTAGCCACACCAATTAGACAACAAAAAGAAATGGATGAAAGACCTAAATGTGAGACATGAAACCATAGAAATCCTAGAAGAGAGCACAAGCAGTAACTTCTCTTACATCAGCCACAGCACCTTTCTAGATAGATCCCTGAAACAAAGGAAACAAAAGCAAAAAAAAAAAAAAAAAAACCTATTGGGACCTCATTAAAATAAAAAGCTTCTGCACAGCAAGGGAAACAATCTACAAAACTAAAAGTCAGTTTTTGGATTGGGAGAAGATTTTTCCAAATGACATGTCTAGTAAGGGGTTAGTATCCAAAATATATAACAAACTTATAAAACTCAACGCCTAAAAACAAAATAATCCAATTTAAAAATGGGCAAAAGACATGAACAGACATTTCTCC
>NW_023222387.1:0-702 GCF_002007445.2 Ailuropoda melanoleuca | reverse complement strand
CATCTTAACACTAATTACTTTCTGAAACAAATCAGTCAATAAACTAGATAGATAAGATCTGTTTCATGGACTCTCTTCCAATGATGCGAAAGAAACTGGACATACAGATCTCTTTGGACTTGAAATGCTCCCTTTCCTCCTACAGCATCTGGGAGGATTGTACTCTGCTCTGAAGTTTTTTAAAATCAAACCTCGAGAATTCTCAAATTCCTAACAGGTAGGTGGCTAGAACCTACGAATTCATGTATGTTTGATAATTAGACACATTTCTTTTCCACTAAAACATATAAAATGAACAACATCCCATGCCATCTTTCGGGCGTCTCTGACATTCTGTTACCTGTCTTTACCCATATATAGACTTGGTCATTCTGCTAGGCATGCAATTATGTGCCAGTAGTTCACAAGACTGTAGGGTGGTATTGTTAATAAGAAAAAGTCTTCCAAATATAATATTAACTTACATATGAATTCAATTAACTGGCTTCAACCATGAAGCAAACAAGAAAATCTCTACTTATACTTTAAATTTTATTTGAACTGAGTTTTCTCAAATATTTTAAATTGCTATGTAGTTTATTAATTCCTACAGTGTAATTTGTGGCCAAAACATTGGTCACCTGGTTGTCCACTAGATGTCAGTGCATCCCCATACTGAAATTATTGGTAGAGTATCCATCTGGTGACAAAAAAAAAAAAAAA
>NW_023222386.1:584-989 GCF_002007445.2 Ailuropoda melanoleuca | reverse complement strand
TGAAAAATCAAGAAGCCCACAACCCGGGGCGCCTGGGTGGCGCAGTCATTAAGTGCCTGTCTTCAGATTAGTGCGTGATCCTAGCGTTCCGGAAAGGAGTANAACGTTCCGGAAAGGAGTCCCTCATCGGGCTTCTCCACCGGGAGCCTGCTTCTTCCTCTCCCACTCCTCTGCTTGGGTTCCCTTTCTTGCGCTGTCTGTCTCTCTCTCTCAAATAAATAAATAAAATCTTTAAAGAAGAAGCCCACATCCCTAAGATCTCTGTAAAACAAGGGATCACAGCCTGGGTCCCAGTCAATAATTTGGGCTCTGGACAACCCCGCAACCTCTCCTCATCAGAATGATGAGAAGGAGAGGTCCCCCCAGCAAAGAAAAGACAATGAGTCTGTGGCCTCTGCCACAGAA
>NW_023222386.1:0-391 GCF_002007445.2 Ailuropoda melanoleuca | reverse complement strand
CAGTCAAAACTAGAGGCTCTGACGGCCAGGGTCACCGAGGCAGAGGAACGCGTTAGCGAATTGGAGGATGGGTTAGTAGAAGAAAAAACGAAAATAGAAGCTGGTCTTAAAAAAATCCACGCCCACGAATGTAGATTACCGGAGATTACTGACTCTATGAAACAATCCAATGTCAGAATCATTGGCATCCCTGAGGGGGTGGAGAAAAATAGAGGTCTAGAAGAGATATTTGAACAAATTGTAGCTGAAAACTTCCCTAATCTAGCAAGGGAAACAAACATTTTTGTCCAAGAGGCAGACAGGACCCCACCCAAGCTCAACACGACAAACCTATGCCACGTCACATCATAGTGCAATTCGCAAATATTAGATCCAAGGATACAGTATTGAA
>NW_023222385.1:0-702 GCF_002007445.2 Ailuropoda melanoleuca | reverse complement strand
CTTTCTGCCTCCTCTTCTAGAGAATAAATGAGCTCTCTTCTGTAAGTCCGTGGCAATCATCCAACTTCCTTCATTGTCCCCTTGATCTTGAAGAAGTACAAGTTTGAATCACAGATAAAAATAGTTATATCGCTGCAAGTTCTGCTCCTCTAATATTTAAACCTGCCCAATTATTATACTTCTTCTCCTGTTATACTTTAAACAGAGCAGAGAATGAGAAAACAATTGCGTTTTCAAGCATCTGCCGCCACTGACCCTGGGTTACCTGGGCAGTGTATGCTTACAGCACTTACTGAAGATTATAAAGTGCTCCAGGGACATGATTACAAGAGGGGGCAGGAACAGTGTCAACCTAACGAGGTGGCAGATTATATCTGATGGTCTGCATCTGAAAATCAGCCCAGGCCAGGCTGTGTGCTAATCAACTCACCCAAGGCCCTCCACTCTGGACAACAGCAGCCTTTGTCTACACCAGAGGAAAATGAGCTGCCTTCTTTCTAGTGCTAATAAGTTTAGTGGAGAGGGGTTATGTTCCATGGGAAAAGCTGGGCTCTCCCCGTCTAGGGCAAGAATCCAAAGCAACACTCAAGGAGGCAAGATGTTCCTTCCTGAGGTGGAACTTGAACCACTTTGCTGGAAGGTGGACACTGTGTCCTTGAGCTCAGAACCACCAGCACTTTTATAGGGCTTGACATGTGATAG
>NW_023222384.1:0-702 GCF_002007445.2 Ailuropoda melanoleuca | reverse complement strand
GGGACCTCCACACTGTTTTCCAGAGTGGCTGTACCAACTTGCATTCCCACCAACAACGTAAGAGGGATCCCTTTTCAGCACAACCTCTCCAACATTTGTTGTTTCCTGCTTTGCCAATATTTCCATTCTAACTGGTGTAACGTGATATCTCAGTGTAGTTTTGATTTGAATTTCCCTGATGACTTATGATTTTGAACATTTTTTCATGTGTCTGTTAGCCATTTGTATGTCTTCATTGAAAAAGTGTCTTTTCATAGATTCTGCCCATGTTTTGATTAGATTGTTTCAAGTGTATTGAGTTTAAGACGTTCTTTGTATATCTAGATACTAATCCTTAATCTGTAGTGTCATTTGCAAATATCTTCTCCCATTCCATGGTTTGCCTCTTAGTTCTTTTGACTGTTTCCTTGGCTCTGCAGAATTTTTTTAAACATTTATTTATTTATTTATTTATTTATTTTTTATAATAATATTTTTTATTATACTATGTTAGTCACCATACAGTACATCCCTAGTTTTTGATGTAAATTTTGATGATTCATTAGTGGAATATAACACCCATTGCACCATGCAATATGTGCCCTCCTTACTACCCTTCGCCAGCCAATTCACTAACCCCATCCCCCTCCCTTCTGAAGCCCTCAGTTTCTCAGAGTCCATAGTCTCTCATGCTTCATTCCCCCTTCTGATTACCCCCCCTTT
>NW_023222383.1:0-702 GCF_002007445.2 Ailuropoda melanoleuca | reverse complement strand
CCCCCCTTTTTTTTTTGTTCTTTTTAAAATGGAAAAAAGAAGTTCAACCTACTTGACAATTATTCTTGTGCCTCTGTAAACTCAAATTATCTGAAATTTTAGTTTCCTAGATCTGGCTTATATTCCCTAGTATTTCTCTCGTTTAAAATGAATTTCCCTTTTCCTGCCACTCACATAAACCATTGATTATCTGAAATCACTGAGTATCCTCCATTCAGTTGGATAATTGAAGCTAGATCTATTTAAATACATAATGAAGCCCTGAGCTTCATCTTAACTCTGCACTCAAAGGGGCTCTTATGCAAAATGCATTTTTTGCTGATTATATTCCTCTGTTGGCAAGAACTTTGCTTATTCCCTTCACTGAACTTTATACAGTATTCATAGCATCTCCAGAGGGCAAAAGAAGAATCACAAAATTCAGTTTTGCTACCTGTCTGTGGCTGTTTGTTTAATGAAAGCAGACGAGTGTGGAGGAAATCATGACCATGGTGGGGGAGGGGTCTCTCCTTCCTGCCCTTTTGACCACTGGATTCTGACACGGAGACCTTTAGTAGAGGTAATGTCCCTAATTAAACTTGCCTGCTTCAAGCAGGTAGTGCAAAAGTAGCAGCTTTGTTTTTCTAGCATGTCAGATTTGAAATCCTGGAGAGTCCACACTGGGAAGCATTCTATCAAGTTAGTGGTCTGCTGTGACCAGCT
>NW_023222382.1:0-702 GCF_002007445.2 Ailuropoda melanoleuca | reverse complement strand
AAAAAAAAAAATCACAAAGAACAATTTTTTTTTTCTTTCGGATGACGATGAAGTTTATCCTAAAACTATTTTCCTTTTTCTTTCTTCTTGTTCTTTCTATATTATTATTATTTTGCAGGGGTGGAGGGCGGAGGAAGGAGAGTGATTATCTCTTGTCTCTCTTTTCTTTTTCCTGATATTTGATTTTTGAAAATATTTACCCACATCTCCTTGGCATTCCTCTGTGCTATTCCCACTCTACTGTCTCTTCCATAGGCTTCCTGTGGTATAGAGGAATAACTTTTGGTTTACCTGAATTGTATTTGCTGAATTTGTATTTGCTGACTTCAGGACCTTTAGAAAATGTTTAAATTGAGTGGGATGTGCTTGGATGCTTCAGAGCAGCCTTACAATCCATTTTAAAAATATCACACCCGCAGAAATTCTATTTTGCCCACAAACTTTGCATTGATCTAGTTCCCACTCTGATGCCATTCCTAGTGGTTCTTCTCCTTACCCTGTCCGCTGTGATAGAACAAATATCCATGTCCTGGCTGCATCAAAAACAGCTGAGGTGACTCTTGGACTCAACACCCAGGGATTCTGATACAGTAGGTCCGCGAATCTGTATTTTTCAAGGTTTACAGTAACTTGTTGGAACCCACTGATAGTTCATTATTCTGCCTTGAAGTGTATATAGTGTGTATATGGGGGTCTTTCCTT
>NW_023222381.1:0-702 GCF_002007445.2 Ailuropoda melanoleuca | reverse complement strand
TCTTCTGAGAAGCAGGAGCCAAGCTGTAGGATCTGACAGCTGCAGCCCCAGGTAAAATCACGCATGCACGGGGATAATGAACTTGCGGACTCGCAGACACACGGCTCGATTACTAGGTCAGCCATTTCTCGTTGTTGCTGGCGTTCCTGTTAGTGTCGCCCTTCTCCCTGTCTCCTGTCATTACGTCCACCGAGCGTGCTTGGCGCGTGCATTCAGGAAGATGCCCAGGTTCTCCCATTTCTTTGCGTGCGTGTGGAATTGTGACGTCTCCGTAAGTGTGGGGCGGGAGGGGAATTTGGGGCATCTGCCGCTCGCCACACGGGTAGATTCAGGACAGATGTCCTCTCGCTTCATCCTTTCGACTGCTCTGGGGGGTTCTACAGACGTGGGACTGAGGTTCAGGGAGAGGAAGTCACTCTCCCGAAGTCACGGAGCCAGTGTGGGACGGCCCTGGGATCTGGACCCTGTTCTTTCTGAGCTTTCTGCAACCGTGCTGTGTAACTATTAGGCAGCAGGCAGGAAGTCGGCACCTGAGGCTTTCTGCTTGCTTTTCAGGAGCGTGTTTGTTTGCTTATAACCTCCCTTGTCCCTCAAAAGGAATTTGGGGCAGCTCGTGCCTTTGATTGCTATTTGCATGTGGCAAAAAAAAAAAAAAATAGGAGACGTGTTAAAAAAAATAAACAAATCACGGGCAAGGTATTT
>NW_023222380.1:0-3948 GCF_002007445.2 Ailuropoda melanoleuca | reverse complement strand
TGTGTGTGTGTGTGTGTAAATATCTTTAGGGGCAGGTTGCAATTGCAAAGACCACAGATGTTCATCTTCATCGTGCATAAGATTTGCACGTTAATTGGCACACATAAAAATGCGGAGTCTCCCCAAATCTCAGCCCCTCTCTTAACTGAAGAATCATCCTTTTCCTCTTTTCTAGTTTCACCCCCAAAGCCCTTTCTTCCTGTTTAAATTTGAGTTGGTCCTACTTGAAAAGAAATAACTGGTTGGCATCCCTCTTCTCTGTATGGGGTGACTGCCTCCTGTGCCTGGGTCAGAGTTGTGCGGGAGGGAGCAGCTGTGGAGGGGGTAGGATGGGGATGGAGATTTGCTTAGTCTCATCTCAGAGGATGTCATTGTTATCTATCTGGGTCCCTCTTTCTGTCTGTTTCCACTCACAGATTGTGTGGCATTTTGGAGGGTGGAGTCCCTAGGCACCTAGCCCACTAATTCCCCCCTCAGTCTGGCCCTGGGCACAAACTACATGGTGCTGGTCATCAACCTGGCCTCTTGCCAATCCGTGATAGCCTTAGCTGCCCAGCTGCCACAGGTGTTACAAGGAGCTTCTGCAAGATCCCGTCTTCCCCCAGTTTTGTTCCCAAGGCTAAAGTGGTGGAGAGCCATATGGACAGAACACACTCCGGGTGGGAAACCGTTGCCCACATGCACCCTTTAATGGTGGAAGGGGGTGTGTGTGTCTTGTGGAGGACTACTGGGGCAGGAGGCTGTAGTTCATGGAGGAGGAGCACCTTCATGTGCGCTTGGGCTTGGGCAAGGAGGAGGGGACAGCAGTGGTTGCTATGGCATGAACGAGGACTCCCTACCAGACCCTTGGGCGTGTCTCTTCCTCTCCCTCCATGTCTGTGCACAACCTGTGGACATGAGCATGTTTCCTACCTTGGCTGTACCTGCTGTGGGAGTGCGGGCAGGGCTCTGATCCTGGAGGGGGCGGAGCGTTACCTGTGTCCCCGCAGTGCCCAGGTGGAGCCCGGGTGCATATTGCAGGTCCGGACACCCAAGGCTGTCCTGTGTGGGAGTGACAGCTGTGAGACTGCTGGTAGGGCTGGGAAGTACAAGCGTGGCCGAGCATGCGACCTTTCAGTCGCACGGTAGGGACCCTCTGCATGTGCTGCATGGGGTACGTGGACCCCAGCCGTGAAATACACGTGCCCCCCTTCCTGACAACAGGGCCTGGCCCAGGTGTTGGCTGGGTCTGTGCATGCGCAGTGAGGGCTGCTCTTGGCCAGTGCGATGTCCGTGGGGTGTGCTGCTCATGCCGCGCTTACATGTGAGGTGTATCTTCAAGTATGCGAATCCCCTGGGGAAATGTTGGGAGGAGAGGGGGTGGGACGTCTGAAAAGATGGAGAATTTCTGAGCTGCTTTTTGCGGGTGACAGTCTCAGTGAAGAAAATTCCACTTTCTGCAGCTCCGAGAGTCAATATGTTAAATCTCCGAGAAGCTGAGGAGTGACAGAGGAATGACAAAGTCAGTGGGACACGTTTTGGTGGGGGGGAAGCTCTCTGTCTGTGTCTGCAGTGAGGCTGCCTCCTCTTTGTTTCCTGGAACTGCAGCTGGGGGACAGGATGCAAGCAGAGAGCTGAGTTCCTCAAAGGTCCCCTTTCTCCCTTTCTCCTGCGCCTCGTTGGCCATAATCTCCTGCCTCCTGCTTATAAGGAAAAAGGCTGCCCTCTCCCAGCCCCATCCTACAGGAGCAGCTCCTCAGGAAGTCCTTCTTGGAATCTAACCAGCACTCCCTCTTGCTTCAGTTACTAATTTCAGGGAGTCTATTTCTAGCCCAAAGTCATTGGTAGGACGATTCTCTTTTCTTTCTAACTTTTCATTCCCACTCATCCTTCAGCTACTCCAGGGCTGGCCTTGTGTTTCCCAGCAAGTTTCAATGTTCTTCCAACCAGTCTTCACATCCTCCCTTCCAGCATCCTGTTTCAGGAGCAGGGACTGTGGGGGGGTGGGCTAGGGAGTAGGGAGAAGGAAGCTGGGGATTCCTCTGTGAGCCACAGTGTCAACACAAGTGATGATTAGCTAAGCCGCTGGCTGTGTAACTGGTACGTACCTGCATCCCTGGGGTCGCACGGGTCCGTAGTGGACCCCTGTGGTACGCTGTGATGAGATCGTGCCTATGGCTGGACACAAAGCGAATTCATTAATGTTCCTCTGGTGTCTGGGAATGAGGAGGATCTGAGGGCATTGGTGGTGCAGGTGTCTCGAAGCCCAAGAGCCCAGCTCTTCAGAGCCCAGAGTGTTACTGAGACCCAAGTTCGGCTGCCCATCACTCAAAAAGCCGATTACTCAAGATGAGTTTTGATTGCCAAGGAATCTGAGCTTTATTCAGGAAGTCTTTTCACCCAAGAAGGCAGACTCTTGTCCAAAGGCCAACTCTGAGCTTTCTGCCTGGCCCAGGGGTTATTAAAGGAGATTAGGGCAGGTAATCGGGAAAGAGAGTATAGCGGTCTGTAAAATTTCTTGATTACAAGCAGACTTGATGGTGTCAGCTACAGACAGTATCTCAGGGCCCTGAGGTTGTGCAAGACACTCTGGTTTCTGTTTCATGATGTGCAGAAGGATGCTGTTCCTTTCTAGGCAATAATGCATGATCTGTAGGGATACTAAGCGACATTAGTTAATCATCATATGGGCCAAGGGTGCAGGCTAAAGCTCAAAGACTACTAGGTTCGCTGGAGGGTCCCAGGTGGCTTCAAGAGGTCACCTAAGATTCTGCCAGAATGGGGGCACTCAGGCTGGTGTGCAAGGTGTGGGGTCAGAGATCTGGGAGCCCTGGCTGAAGAGAGGGTGTGTGGGGTTGTTGGGGTGGGGGAACAGTGGCTGGGCTCTTAGGGGTGGGTGCCTTGGTGTCCTGAGTTGGGCTGTGTAGAGGTGGATGGAGGGGAGGACACCCCCCTCAGCGTAGGGAGGACTCCCAGCTCAGGGCCTGTCTTAGAGCACATTCTCTCCAGGTGGCCCAGAAGGGAAGGGAAGAGAATGGGGAGCAGACCTTTCAGACCAGTCCAGCCTCATTCCTGTGTCCTCTACCCTCCCTCACCTCCCTAAGCCCAGCTTCTCAATGGGCCACGTCACACTTTCTGTGCACAGAACTCCAAAGTGTTCTTGGCCATTCGCACGCCAGAAACCACTGCCTTTCCCTTTCAGGCCAAGCAGATACTCAGACTCCTCAGGCCCTGGGTTGACCTCCAAGCCCAGAAGACTCCTCTGAAGCCTGGGATCTGGAACCTAGATATTTGGGACAAACCACAGAGAAGTTGAAGAAGTGGGGAGAAAGGGAAGGTTTGGAGAGAGCCCCTCAATTTCCCGGGGCAGTATGATTACTTACAGCAGCAAGAAACACTGAAGCGAGAGGAGAGGAAGAACTCCCCGGGAGGAGACAATGCTGCTTGTTTTCTGAAGCAGACATTCTGGGGCTGATACAGGGAGGACAGCCTGAAAAGGGACCCACGGCTGGAGATCTTCCCGGGAGTGTTGGGGTTCACCAAGGTGTGGCCGGGGAAGGGGAGACCAGGTATAGCAAACAGGCAGAAAAGGAGGTGAGACTCTGGGGGTGATGTTTGCCTTCTATGTGGAGGCGCGAGTCCCCTCCCGCGCGCGCGCGCCCACACACACACACACACACACACACACACGTTCATTGCTAAACCATGCGCCCTCTGCTGGACTCTCAGACATCCGTGATCTGTGGGGACAAAAGAGGTGGAGGCTGGGTAGAGTCCTTTCCTCCAAACTGGCTCTAGGAGCTGAGGGCAAGTCTCCCTCCAGCAGTAGTGCAGGCCAAGGTGGTGGGACGACCCGATGGGGAACAGTCACCGTTGCCTTTGTCCTCTTTGAGACGGAGTGGCTTTGGGGTGACCAGGTCATCAGGCCATCTGGAGGTCCCAGGGCTGCCAAGGGTCCTTCCAGATTGC
>NW_023222379.1:0-702 GCF_002007445.2 Ailuropoda melanoleuca | reverse complement strand
GCACAAATGTCACTATAGTGTAGTCACTATGAAATAAACAGAAAGCTCTAACGATAGCGGCCAGCACACCCTGAACTGATTTTCTGTGGAAACTCTCTAGGGACCCAGGGTTGCATAAAACTCAATGGGAAAAAAACAGCCCAACTCCATCTAAACCTTCTTTACCCCATATAGGGTTCTGCAATCGTTGCGCTTGCCAACTGCTGCTTGCAGAATCGATCTACCATGAAGACGCCTCGCGGAAAGCTGTTTTTTTATGGGGGCAGCTTCTTCGGGGATAGTTGGAGGTCAGAGAGTTGTATTTTCCAGAACCTTCTGAGTTCAGCTTTGGTGCCAATTGGCCAACATTTTCGCAGTCAGTCAAGGTCAAAGCTGTGGACATTGGTATAATATATACGTACAAATGTATTGTGTATTTATGGGAGCCCTGTCCCAGAGGGCCAAGGGAATATGCTGCCTCCTAGTGGGAGAGGGTGGAAAATGAAAAGAAGCCGCTGAGTAGGCTGTTCCAGACCAGGCTGCAGGAATTGGAGAGGGTCTCAGACCCAAAGGGAGGTACGGACTCTACTCCTTCCTGCCGTCTAAGAATCTGACCCTACGCATAACAAAAGATCTTTTTATAAAAATCTACACAGCTTCTCTTGGTAGCCCATTTGAATCCATCAACCAACATATATATATATATATATATATATATATTTT
>NW_023222378.1:0-702 GCF_002007445.2 Ailuropoda melanoleuca | reverse complement strand
GCATCCTATGCAGCAAGATTTTTACGTATGGAAGTAGGAAGCCCAAGTGGTCCCTTACACCCTAAAAATACATTGTACCACCTGCTTCTTTTGCTCGTAAAAGACTCGATTGAAAAGTGTTAAAACTTTACCAAAATTGGACTTGATCCCACAAAGTGTTGTCCTGAGTCTTCTTACAGAATTGCTCACTGCATTACCAGATAAAAGACCTTGGTACAATGGTATGTTTTGGAAATGGTTACTTTGATTTGTGCCCTAGAGGAAAATTTAAACACTAGAACAATGTCTCTCTCAACTGTTCCTATCCCTTCCAAAATTGCTAAAATCTATTCCAGTATTTTGAAGCATATCATAAAGGGATTGCCATTTCTCTTCAAATGAGAGTACTGACTTCTCCTAGCAGAGACAAGTCCTGGTTCTCATGTTATTGGCATAAGGACAGAATCAAATGAGGATTCCTATTTTGGGAGCCCTGTTGGAAAGTTCAAAGGCCTCCTGTGGTTTTGAAATTGTAAAACCTGTATTTGCCAAACAAAACGTCAACTCAACGGTTGATACTGGCCACGGTTGGAGAGCCAGCAGTGTTTGACAGCACCTCTGGGGTTTCTGCCTTGGTGAAGAAAGAAACTCTGCATATCACTAAGATTCATTCCAGATTGCCTTGCATCCGTGTCAAAGACAGATCCTCAATACAATTTTTTT
>NW_023222377.1:0-702 GCF_002007445.2 Ailuropoda melanoleuca | reverse complement strand
CTCTTGCTCAAACCCCCTTTAGCACCTTGCTCCAGCCTGAGAGTGGGCTCTTCTCCAACAGTTCTGCTGCTTCTTCACCCTGGGACTGAAGGCTGCTTTCTCTTCCACACCACCCAAAGGAAGGTACCAAAGGTGAGGTTGGTGTCCTCCTTCTCCTCTTTGCCAGATGATTCTCCCTTCCCTTCCTCTTCTTGAAAGACCCACAGCTCCTCAGGATGCCTTGTGAGCAATACTCCTTGTTAGCAGTATGTTCTCCCTTAAAACGCATCGACAACTTGCTCCTTCTTACAATCCACACTGACCCGTGGCCATGACTCCTCCCTTTTTGGAGTTCCTTAACTCTCAACTTGTCGTCAACCTCTAGAATACCGTAAATATTTCTTGGTGACTTCCCTTCCCAGGTAACTGTGGTCTTCCAGTCCTTACACCTTTCCAGCAATGACTTTGCCCTCCGTCCTACCTCAGCTCTTCAGACCTATGGTTCTAGCCAGGAAGACTTACTCCCTGAGTAACCTCACTATCAAGCATCCCACTGTGGTCTTCTGTTTCCCACTGTGGTCTTTTACAGTCCCCCACTATTGGGCCTTCCAGAACTCACACTCCATTGATGTCCTCACCCTTTCCAAGTCCCCCACCACCCACACTCCACATCCTCACTTCCCATCTTTCCAGCTTAAATTTCATAATTATTATCTTTTTTTT
>NW_023222376.1:0-702 GCF_002007445.2 Ailuropoda melanoleuca | reverse complement strand
TATATATATATATATATATAGCTAAGACCAGTGTCCAACATTTTACTCCTTATGTGTTTTGTTTTTGTTTTTGTTTTAGTAGTTGTATGATATGTAGGTCTTTTATCAATTTGGAGTTTGTTTTTGTATGCAGGTCTTATATGTAGGTCTTTTATCAATTTGGAGTTTGTTTTTGTATGCAGTGTAAGAAAGTGGCTCAGTTTCATTGTTTTGAATGTAGCTGTCCGATTTTCTCAACATGACTTTTTGAAGAGAGTGTCTCTTCTCCATTCTATAGTCGTGCTTCCTTTGTTGTAAGTTAGTTGAACATATAAGCATGGGCTCATTTCTGGGCTCTCTATTCTGTTCCATTGACCCATGTGTCTTTCTTGTGTGAGTACCATAGTGTTTTAATTACAATGCCTTTGTGATACTATTTGAAATCCAGGAAGGTGATATTCCAAAATTTTAGGATTATTTATTTTAGTTCTGTGAAAAATGCCATTAGTGTTTTAATAGGGATTGCATTGATCTGTAGATTGCTTTGGGTGGTATGGATATTTAACAATATTAGTTCTTCCAATCCATGAGCATGCAATACTTTTCATTTACTTGTGCCGTTTTCAACTTCTTTCATCAGTGTCATAGTTTTCATGGACTTTCACCTCCTTAGTTAAATTCATTCCTAGGTATTTTATTCTTTTTGGTTGTGATTTTTTTTTT
>NW_023222375.1:0-702 GCF_002007445.2 Ailuropoda melanoleuca | reverse complement strand
ATTAGAAAAAGATCATTTCCCAAGAAACCAATAAAATACAAGTACCTGACTTAAAATATATTTATTTAAATCATCTCCCCAATGAATTGCAAATGAACATTGTTAGTTATTAATAACTTGGCATGAATATTCTGAAGACAGATCTATATTCAACATACTTGATGGGCTATGTATAGGAAATGGCCATAATTGAAATTACTGTTCACTGATGGAAAGCTCCCTAAAGTCAGAAAGAATAGCGAATGAAGAAGAGAATGGATAGCAGTGTTGAATAAGCTGAAACTTCCTGCATAACTCTGCTCAGGATCACTAGTCTACATTTGTATTTAGTTTGACTCCACACAAATTTAAACCTCTTATAGGCATGGCAATGTTTAGACATCATGCTTTGTTTAAATAAATAAGATGGCCTTCATGCCTCCTGGAAATGTAGGACTTTTATGTTGAGGAAGCTATGTAAATTCTTAATAACAGTAATATTTCCTGTATCTTCTGCATTTACTAAGTGGCAAGCACAAAGTTACATAATTCATATACATCACCTAAGTTAATAATAACAACAATCCCATGAGGGAGTTACATTCATTTTGCTTATAAGGAAATGGAGGTTTAGGAGAAATAACTTCATCAGGGTGATCTGTGGCAAATTCAGTATTAGGATCTGGCTTTCCCAAAGCCTGCATTCTTTTTTTTTTTTTTTTT
>NW_023222374.1:0-2871 GCF_002007445.2 Ailuropoda melanoleuca | reverse complement strand
GGGCTCGATCCCATAATGCCAGGATCACACCCTGAGCCAAAGGCAGACGCTTAACCGCTGTGCCACCCAGGTGCCCCNACTCTCACCACTGATTGTCAACATTATGCTGGAAGTCTTAGCTAATGCAATAAGATAAGAAAGAGAAGGGACACCTGGGTGGCTTGGTCAGTGAAGTGTCCCATGAAAACTCATTAAAATTAGAAACCTGTGCTCTGGGGAAGACAATGTTAAATGAATGAGAAGATGAGCCTCAGACTGGGAGAAAAAACTGGCAAAAGACACATCTGGTAAAGGACTGTTAGCCAAAATAGCGAAAGAACTCTTGAAACTCAAAAGTAAGAAAACAAACAAACTGATAAACAAGTGGGCCAAAAACCTTAACAAGCACCTCACCAAAGAAGATGTCCACATGACAAATCAGCACACGAAAAAATGCTGCATGCGATATGTCATCAGGGCAGTGCAAATGAAAATGAGATGCCGCTAGACCTGGTAGAATGGCCTGATTCCAGAACTGACAACACCAAAGGCTGGTGAGCAACAGGAATTCTCATTTATGATCTGTGAGGATGGAGAATGGTTCTGCCACTTTGGAAGACAGTGTGATGGTTTCTTGCAAAACTAAATATGCTCTCGCCATGATCCAGTGATTGTGCTCTTTGGTATTTACCCAAAGATGTTGAAAACTTACGTCCACACAAAAACTTGCACGTGGGTGTTGATAGAAGCTTTATTCATAATTGCCAAAACGTGGAAACAATCAAGATATCCTTCAGTAAATGAATGGATTAACTGTGGTATATACAGATGATGGAATATTATTCATCATTAAGAAGAAATGAACTATCCAGCCACAAAAGGACATGGAGAAAATTTAAATACATACTAATGAGTGAACGAAGCCAATTTGAAAAGGCTGTGAACTGTATGATTCTTGCTATGTGGCACCTGGAACAGAAAAAACTCTATAGACAGTGAAAAGATCAGTGGTTGCCAAGGGTTAGGGAGATGGGAAGGATGAAAAGGTGGAACATGGAGGATTTTTAGAACAGCAAATGTGTTCTGTATGATAATATAATGATGGATGCATGTCATTACATATTTGTCAAAATTCATAAGATGTACAGCACCAAGACTAAACCCTAATGTAAACTATGGACTTTGGTCAATTAGATGTGTCACTGCAGGTTCATAGGTCGTAACAGATATACCGCTATGGCGGGAGATGTTAATAATGGGAAGGCTGAGCAGATGTGCAGGCAGAGAATGTGTGGGAAAATCTCTGTACCTTCCATGCAGTTTTGCTGCGAACCTAAATCTGTAAAAGATAGTCCATTTATGGGGGCACCTGGGTGGCTCAGTTGGTTGAGTGACTCTTGATCTCAGGGTTGTGAGTTCAAGCATCGTGTTGGGCTCCATGCTGGGCATGGAGCCTGCAAGAAAAAAGAAAAAAAAAGTCTATCTATTAAACAAACAAACAAACAAACAAAAAGCAAAAAACACAACAGAACATGTTAGAAGTTTACTTATAGTAAAGGACCCTGGGAAGAATACCAAAGCTCAGGAACGCTTGCTTGAAACTACACATTGAAAATGCATACTGCATACCTTGGGAAACCAGCTTCTTCTCTGGCCAACGCAGATATTCTAGTAAAGTATATTCATTAAAGGTAAAGAAAAAAAAATCTGTGGAACCCAGACAAAAAGGCAAGTCACTTTTAAAGGAAAGGAGGTCACTTGTCATCAGATTTGATGATACCAATGCTTTATGCCAAGTGAAAATGGAGTAATGTATTAAGAAACTCAAGGAAAGGAAATTTGAGTCAAGGATTCCAGCCAAACTGACTTTTCATGTAAAAGCCAGAAACCAACGATTATGAATGTGAAAAATTTAGGGATATTGTTTCTCTGAGCCCTTCTCAGAGAGGAATTTACAGGAGAATGAGCTCCAGTAGAGACTCTGGTGGGAGGAATGGCTGGAAGCAGGTGATGTGCTTTGATTCAAGTTGTTGAGACTCCGGATGATTGCGAATGAGAGAGCATCACACGACTCAACACTGTGAAGTTGATAAACTACCAAAAATGGGAGAAGGGTGGGGAGAGTTTGGAAAAAGTATATTAAACTTTCATAGAAATAATTGTAAGTGGACTTGACTGACCTATTAAAATATGAAGAACTTAAGATTTTAGGATTGATTAACAAAGCCAAATGTGACATTATATCTACTAAAACAGATACAGAAAGTACAAATAAAAGGATGGATGAAGGTATAGTAAGAAGCACAAATAAAAATAAAGTGCGTTTCTCAAACTCATTATTGGATAAGGCATCATCCAGACCAAAAACCTTGCAAAGAGACAAAGAAGGGTATCTAATAATTTTAAGGGGTATACTTCTCAGTGAAAATGAAGTAGGTATATGCACCCAGTAATAGAAACCACTTCCACAAACCGGAAACTAAAGATTCCAAGAGAATAGAGTACAAATTCGTAATAGGAGATACAACACACTTCAGGTAGAAAAAATAAGTAAAATGCTTAGTATAAAAGCTCAATGAGGCTGACCTTATGAGACATGTCAAGACCCGAACCTCAGAGTATATGTTTTTAAAAGGTTCACGTAAAACATTAAAGAATATTGACCATATTTTAGGTCATACAGACACACACAAACACAGTAAATTCAAAAGAGTGGCAATAATATAAACATCAGTCTAAGGAAATAAAACTAGAAATTAATTTTTCCAAAAAAAATAAAAAACCCAAAACCCCACAGAAGTCCCTTCGACATAAGAACTAAAAAGTCATACTATCTTGAACATAGTGAAAATGAATACATGATGTTGTAGAATATGTGGGACACAGCTTAGA
>NW_023222373.1:0-701 GCF_002007445.2 Ailuropoda melanoleuca | reverse complement strand
TTTTAGTTGTTTATCTATATTGGATAAATTGTGAATAATACTGTAATGAACATGGTCATAGAGATATCTCTTTGAGATCCTGTTTTAAATTTTTTTAGTTACATACTTAGAAGTGGGATCATTGTATTATATTGTAGTTCTATTTTAATTTTTGAGGAACTTCCATACTGTTTTCATGGATATTACAACAAAAGAACAGGCAACAAAACCAAAAATAGACAAGACAAGTGGGACTGAATGAAACTAAAAAGTTTCTGTATGGCAAAGGAACCAATCAACAGTGAAAAAGTAACCTATAGAATGGGAGAAAATATTCATAAACCATGTATCTGATAAAGGGTTAATTATCAAAATATGTAAAGAACTCCTACAAGTCAATAGCAAAATAGCATATTAATAGTAATAATACAATTAAAAAATGAGCAAAGGACTTGAGCAGATATTTCTCCAAAGAAGATATACAAATGATCAATGGGTGTATTAGATGGTGCTCAATCATCAGGGGAATGCAAATTAAAATCACAATGAAATATCACCTCATACATGTTAGGATGGCTATTATGAAATGAAGGAAGAAAGGAAGGAAGGGAGAAAGGAAGAAAAGGAAGGAAGAAAGAGAAAGAGAGAAAGAGAAAAAGAAAGAAAGAAGGGAAGAAAGAAAGAAAGAAAGAAAGAAAGAAAGAAAGAAAGAAAGAAAGAAA
>NW_023222372.1:0-701 GCF_002007445.2 Ailuropoda melanoleuca | reverse complement strand
GTGGGGGACCACTCACCGTGAGTCACCGACTGCAGCTTCAGCGTCTGGGGTGTGGGCGTCCCCAGGCCTTGCACAGTGGACTTCCACATCTTGGACTTGAAAAGGGTGTTCACCATTGTGGACTTGCCCAGCCCGCTCTGGCCTGGGGGTAACCAGAGGACAACAACGGTGTTGGACATTTTAAGGCAGTGCTTCTCAGCCTCTTAAATACTTTTAGAAAGTAAACTGTTTTAATAGCATAACATAAATACAGAGAAGTGGCTACTATAGTCAGGGTCCCCCTCAAAGCTTACGCCTCCTCTTTACTGAAGCAAAACTCATATGATAAAAAATGAACCATTAGCCATTCAAAGTGAGCAATTCCCCCAGCTTGTTCTCTCTCTCTCTCCCTGACAAATAAAATATTTAAAAAAATACAGTGAACAATTCAGTGGCATTTAGTGCATTCCCGGTGTTGTGTACCCATCACCTCTGTCTAACTCCCGGTAAAAAGAGAACTGCACCTTGGGGCACCTGGGTGGCTCAGCCGGTTAAGTGTCTGCCTTCAGCTCAGGTCATGGTCCCAGGGTCCTGGGATCAAGTCCCGTATCGAGCTTCCTGTTTAGTGGGGGGCCTGCTTCTCCCTCTGCCTCTGCTGCTCCCCCTGACGTGCTGTCTCTCACTCTTTCTCCATCTCTCAAATAAATAAATAAATAAATAAA
>NW_023222371.1:0-701 GCF_002007445.2 Ailuropoda melanoleuca | reverse complement strand
GACACTTTTTCCTAAATTGACTTGTAAATTTAATACCAATAGAACTTCCTACAGTATTTTCATGAGTTTGGGTAGCTGTGTATGTACCTTGACAAAAAAATTCTAAACCTCATTTGGAGATAATAAATGTCAAGAATAACCATGAAAATTTTAATCCAGAAGACAATTGGAGAAAATAGTTAGGTGAAAATGTCCCTTACAAATATTGAAATGTGTGGTAAAGTTACCATCTCACACTCTGTCACAGGTACAGGGGGAAATGAACAGATTAATGGAACAAAAATAGGCCAGGAAACAACTAAAATATGTATATATGGGAATTTGGTATATAATAAAGGTGCCAGTATAAAATCGTAGGAAGGAAATGGCTTATCAAATAAATGTCATTGAAAACCAACCACTGGAGGGAAAAAGGTATCTGTACATCACTCCCTTAATAAATTGCAGATGGATGAAATAAATAAGTGTAAATGCTAAAAAAATGAAATCATCCAGACACTGGAAGAATTTTTTTTTTCCTAGCTAAGGTAAAACCCCCAGATTCTTAAATAAGGAGACTACTCAATTTGTCCACCTAAAAATTAAAACCTTCAGGATGGCCCAAATAGCACTCCCCACACCCCCGCCCCTACCCCTGGCAAAGAACCTCTGTCATAAAAGTGAGAGACAACAGAAAAGGTATTAGTATCACATATAATGAA
>NW_023222370.1:0-701 GCF_002007445.2 Ailuropoda melanoleuca | reverse complement strand
TTTATCCTGATAAAGTCCCATAAGTTCATTTTATCTTTTGTTTCTCTTGCCTTAAAAGTTAGCATTCTGAAAGACATGCAGTCAACACTGTTTATTTACAAACATGAAGTGTTACTTGCCAAAAAGGGCAGTTTTTAACCACTTTAAATATTTAAAATGAATTCCTTACCCAATAAAGGAATGCTGAAGTTTAAGTGAGCTTAAAAGGGAATGTGGCATTTTAAGGAGGTATACTGCTGCTTTTATGATTTAGTCTTTAGATAGAATGTTGGTCATAATAGAAAAAAAAGAAAAAAAAATCTGAATTTAATTAGAAAAAGTAATTGAGTTCTAGTCCTCACCACAATTTGACCTTGGGCAAGTAACTTAATGTAGATTTTGTTGTTTTCACCTTTACAATGGAAATGAAACCTGTTCTCCCCACCTTAAAGGATGGATGTAAGGACAAGTGAATTACTGTAGGAGAAAGTGCTTGGCAAATAGTTGAACACTGTATAAATTTCAAGGCAGACATGATGTTATATAAACAACAGCTTGTTTTGTCTTTTTCATCTGGATTTGTTTGCTTTGTCAGGTTGATCTGATCCAGGCAATAATTAACCTAGGTCTTGAAAAGAAAATTGGACTTGCAAGAATCATAAAACATGAGTGCAGGGGCGCCTGAGTGGCACAGCGGTTAAGTTTCTGCCTTCAGCTCAGGG
>NW_023222369.1:0-4212 GCF_002007445.2 Ailuropoda melanoleuca | reverse complement strand
TCCTGGATGGGGCCAGAACTTTGGTTACCTTGACATTATCATGGAAAATTTACATGTGCAATGTCTGCCTTCTACTTACTGGGACCATTGGGTAACTGGCTTTTAGAGGTCGCAAGGATGACATTAGGTTGAGTTTTGGAGGTATCTTTAACAAGTTACTTGAGTATTAAACATGTGCTTGTTAATTTGAACTACTATTTTTTTAAATTGTTGAAATAATTGATTCACTTTATGTACATACACAATTATACTTAAAATCTATCAGTAGCTCTGTTTTGTCTGTACACATAAATTGTGGCTTCAGGATGGGAATCCTTAAGCTATCAACACATTTTGGCTTGATTTTCTTTAATCTCTTTTTGCAAATTATCAAAATTTAAGTGTCTGCCTAATCCAGGTCATGAGATTAGCAACTGTAAGAGTATGTTTGTGTTTTAGAGATGTGCTTGTAGGAAGAGGAAGAAGAAGAATAACTGGTATGTGTAAGGTGGTTTAGAGCGATTTTTATGTTTCCTTCTTTTCATGCAACTCTGTGTGTGTGTGTGCGTGTGTGTGTGTGTGTGCATACCATGCACACACATGCATACATAAGTGTATGTATATATATTGTATGTTTCTGCTTTCTTCTTGTACCAAGTTCCTTTGATTTTGATTTTTCTACTATTCACCTTGAGAAAGGTGTTTTTATTTCTATTTTAATTAATGATAATTCAAATGTTTGGCTTTCATTTGTAATGTAAAGATGAATTAGATTTTAAAAATATATTTCTTTATATAAAAACACACATTAATTTTTGAGCAGCTCTACCCACAGTGGGAGTTTGGTGTTGGTGCTGAAGGTGATGGTGATGATTTGCTCGGTGATCATGTTGTGAAGTCAAGAAAGATTGTTCAGGGATCCAGCCCCCTCCCTTGGGAAACATTCCAAGAGAACATAAAGTTTTGTATCTTCAGTGGTATAGTAATTTCCAACCCAGAAAGGTGCTATTGAAGATAATTCCATCTCCACTCATCTCTCAAGGAAAGCAAAATGAGTTAAGAAGTCTTACTGACAAAAATAGTCCTCTTAAAGCCATCAATTAGAGACAGATTCTATTAATGATGTGTATGCTCTGGAGACAGATATTCTGAGGAACACAGAGCTATAGATTGCTCATTAAAAATGACATCCAGTGGCATCCTTAAACACATTGCTATCACCTTCTTGTGGTCCAGGATTTTATTGAAGAAATTATTAGGACCTATAAAAAATTCACACACTTAGAAATATGCATCAGCTGTAAAGTCGGCTTCTTGGTTTCAAATCAAAGTTCTATCGTATTAACTGTATACCCTTAAGCAGGTTAATTATTCTGCTTTTACTCAGTCATGAAATATGTCTAAACATAGCCAGAGGGGAGAATTAAATGAGAAAGCATGTATCAAGTACTAGCAAAATATCTAGAACATAGCACATACTAAATAAATTATGATTATTATTTTGATATGATATCTGTGTATAGACTATCTCTACATAGATATAACATTGCAAAAGTTTAGGCAGTCAATTTACTTTAGCTTCACCTGGAGACCAATAATATATTTTTTGTTTAGGTCACTGATGAAATTCTATGAATGAATGATCAAATGCAAAATGAAGTGAGATATGATTTTTTATCTTATCATTTGTTTAATATAATCAAAATTGATAATATGTAGTGTGAGTAAGGCTGTGGGAAAAACTACACTTTAAAGCACTATTCATGAGAATGAAAGATGCTTCAGGATTTTGGGAGAACAAAGTTAAAGAATCCATCAAAGTTCGATGTATACATATTTTGGACTTGATGTTGACATTTCTGGAATTTCTCTGGGAGAAATATGCAGACCAGTAAGTAAAAATTTCCTTGAAGTGATGTTCATTGCATCATTGTGTGTAAGACAGAATACTAAAAAGCATAAATGTCAAGCAAAAATGTACTGGTTTAATGAATTATGGGACAACCATAAAAGAGAATAATCTGTAGAAATTAAAAGGTAGGAAAATTTATAACTGCTGATAAATAATGCCCATATGAACTATTAAACTTTCAAGAATATTATTATATTTTATGTACTTGTATTTAGAGTAAAAGACACAAAAGATTGTATGCATTCAATATACCTAAACATACAAATGCAGATCTGAAAAGCGTGCACTAAAGTGTTAATAGAGGGTCCAACAGGGCTTATGTTTGGGAGTGGTCCTTTGACTTTAAATTTTCTACCACTCTGTCTATCCATACACAATATTTTTGAAGGGCTATGGTCTTCCTTTTGTAATTTATAAAAATTAACCTGAGCATTTAGTAGAAGCGTATGTATGTATCTAATAAAATCTAAAGGCATTTACTAGAAGCATATGTAAAAAAATGATGCCAAAGCAAAGGATCTGTTTTATTTTTATTTTTTTTAATAATAATCTTTTATTATGTTATGTTAGTCACTATACAGTACATCCTTAGTTTTTGATGTATTGTTCCATGATTCATTATTTGTGTATAACACCCAGTGTTCCATGCAATATGTTCCCTCCTTAATACCAATCACTGGCCTATCCTTAACCCCCCCTTCCCTCTGAAGCCCTCAGTTTGTTTCCCAGTGTCCATAGTCTCTCACGGTTCATTCCCCCTTCTGTTTACCCCCCTTCATTCTTCCCTTCCTTCTCCTACTGATCTTCCTGCTATTTCTTATGTTCCATAAATGAACGAAACCATATGATAATTGTCTTTCTCTGCTTGACTTATTTCATTTATCATAATCTCCTCCAGTCCCGTTCATGTTGCTGCAGATGTTGGGTAATTGTTCTTTCTGATGGCTGAGTAATATTCCATTGTATATATGGACCACACCTCCTTAATCCAGTCATCTGTTAAAGGACATCCCAGTTCCTTCCACAATTTAGCTATTGTGGACAATGTTGCTATGAACATTGGGGTGCATATGGCCCTTCTCTTCACTATGTCTGTATCTTTGGGGTAAACACCCAGTAGTGCAATGGCTGGATCATAGGGTAGCTCTATTTTTAACTTTTTAAGAGACCTCCATACTGTTTTCCAGAGTGGCTGTACCAACTTGCATTCCCACCAACAGTTTAAGAGGGATCCCCTTTCTCCACATCCTCTCCAACATTTGTTGTTTCTTGTCTTGTCAATTTTTGCCATTCTACTGGCATAAGGTGGTATCTCAATGTGGTTTTGATTTGAATTTCCCTGATGGCTAATGATTTTGAACATTTTTTCATGTGTCTGTTAGCCATTTGTATGTCTTCATTGGAAAAGTGTCTGTTCATATCTTCTGCCCATTGTTTGATTTGATTGTTTGTTTCTTGTGTATTGAGCTTGAAAAGCTCTTTGTAGATCTTGGATACGAGTCTTTTATCTGTAGTGTCATTTGCAAATACCTTTTCCCATTCCGTGGGCTGCCTCTTAGTTTGTTGCC
Organism: Ailuropoda melanoleuca; assembly: GCF_002007445.2. Lineage (NCBI taxonomy): Eukaryota > Metazoa > Chordata > Mammalia > Carnivora > Ursidae > Ailuropoda > Ailuropoda melanoleuca. The sequence goes on along the minus strand of NW_023222369.1, from coordinate 753 downwards.
TGTTTCCTTGGCTGTGGAGAAGCTTTTTATCTTGATGAAGTCCCACAAGTTCATTTTTTCATTTGTTTCTCTTGCCTTTGGAGATGTGTCATGAAAAAAGTTGCTGTGGCCAATGTCAAAGAGGTTGCAGCCTATTTTCTCCTCTAGGATTTTGATGGATTCCTGTCTCTTTCAGATGTCTTTCATCCATTTGGAGTTTATCTTTGTGTATGGTGTGAGTGGTCATGTTTCATTCTTTTGCATGTGGCTGTCCAATTTTCCCACCACCATTTATTGAAGAGACTGTCTTTTTTCCACTGGATGTTTTTTCCTGCTTTGTCAAAGATTAGTTTTAGAATAGTTTGTGGTCAGTATCCTTCTCCTCATTCTAGGAATAGAAATGGTGATGGGTGGTGGGGAAGTCGTGGATTGCATGGTGCACTGGGTATTATACGCAACTAATGAATCATAGAACTTTACATCAAAAACCAGGGATGTACTGTATGGTGAATGACATGATATAATAAAAAAAATTTAGAAAAAAGAAAAAGAAAAAAAAAAAAGAAATAGAGATGCTGATCTAAGCCCTTTACATTTAATAAACACATTTAATCCTTATATTACCTTCCCATTTTATAGAACATGAAACTGAGGCACAGAGTGGTAATCTGGCCTATTCTATGTGATCAGAAGTGAGAACTGATTGTAGTGTGGAAAGTCAGGAATTTTATATAGATCTTTAAGATTATAGCTCTTACTACCTATTTCCAGTTG
>NW_023222368.1:0-701 GCF_002007445.2 Ailuropoda melanoleuca | reverse complement strand
TTATGAATAGGGTCCTCTAGGCTTTGACTGTAATAATGCAAATTTGACAGTTTTCCTTATTCCATAAAGATGGCTTTCACACTTAGTGTTTTGTTAAAGTTCTAAAATCAATCCTCTTCTCACTTAGGTGTATATGCTTCATAACTGAGCCAGAGAATGAGAAACTGCAATAAAATTATTTAAAAGGTGAACTGAAACAGATGAGCTTAATATTTGATGACTATTATACCTGGTATATCCTTTTAGGGTGGGTTAATGGATGGGTGGTAGGTGAGGAAATGGGGAGAGAGAATAAAAATTTTTCCAAAAGTTTGGCTATGAAGAGAAAGAAGACGACAGGAAATGTAGGAAAGGTAACAGGTTCTAGAAGTTTTGTTTGTGTTATTTCTTGTTGGTTGATGAGTTTTTAAAGCTGGGATACTGGGTTAAACCTTTGCCAAATAAGCCCACCAACAGTTCCCACCTCTCATGACTTTCATGAAGACACATAATTTAGGTCCTTTCACCTTGAATCTGAGTTGGATTTGTGTCTTGGATTGACCATTAGAGTGTGATAGAAGAGACATTTTCAAACTTCTAGTATTAGACTTAAGAGACCTGTAGCTTCTACTTTTACCTTCCTGAGATCAAGCATCCATATACAGATGCTCAGGCTTGCACATGGAGAGAGAGAGAGAGAGAGAGAGAGAGAGAGAGAGAGA
>NW_023222367.1:0-701 GCF_002007445.2 Ailuropoda melanoleuca | reverse complement strand
AAAAATTAATAATGATGGCGAATAATTACCTTGGGAGCAGCTAGGATTCACTGCTCTTGAAAAGCTCTGCACAAGGACTTGGCGTAGGAGGCAACATGATGAAGCGGAAAAAAAGCGAAAGCAAATAGATCAGGTTTTGAATCCTGGCTCCTTGCTTAACTGATGTACAGTCCTCAGGGAAATTAATTACATAAACTATCCAAACTTTACTTTTCTCATCTGTAAAAAAAAGAAATAATCATGAGTCTCTTATAGACTTGAAATAAAGCATAAATGATAAAATATATAAGAAAGCACCTGGAACACATAATTTTTTTGATTAAAAAAGTCTCGTTCCAGGATACACTCTTAGGTAGTTGCATTTCTTGGAGGTGTGTTACTCATTTTTCTAGGCCAGTGGATGCTCTGTAAAACTTTAAGGTGGAACTAGAAAATCCATAAGGTCTCTTGTGGCATGCATGTGCACACACATGCGTATTTCCAAATAGAGGGCTCATGGCTACACCACCATGTTTAGTATAGAGGCCTTCATTTTTTCATGATTTGAAATATCATGAATTATAAATTATCATAGGTATGCATGCTTGTTTCTGGATTCTCTATTTTGTGGAGTTGACCTATTTGTTTATTTTTGAATAAAAATTATAATTTAAAAATTATCACAGCCTTATAATTCTCTTTGGTATCTATTAAGCAAGTGA
>NW_023222366.1:0-701 GCF_002007445.2 Ailuropoda melanoleuca | reverse complement strand
GGCTGTCTCTCTCTCTGTCGAATAAATAAATAAAAAATCTTAAAAAAAAAAAAGAATATATATCTGGATCTCTACAAGCAGAAATCTCCAGCGGTGTGGAGGTATAAAGGGCGGAGTGGTGATTCTGTGGGCAGATATCGGAAGATAACAGAAGGGGGAGGGAGCCACCATAAGCTGGCCCCTGGAAAGTGATCTAACACTGGAGCGCAAATCGTCCTGCTCCAGGGACCTGGGATGACCTGCAGAGCGCTAGTGGTGAGCTGGAAAGGGCTTGATGACAGCGCTCAAACAGGACCCAGGAGCTGCGGGGACGCGTGTGCGAACCGGGACCACTCCTTGTTCTAAAAGCACAAGGGGCTGAGACCAGCGGGGCTCCTGACTTGACCGCTGAGAGGGTCGCTGCGGTTTTCAGCGGTGCTTAAATAAACGGAGACTGTGTGTTCCGGAGGGTTCAGAGAAGAGCAGACTGTGATTTCTCTGCTCTGGGTCAGAGGTCTGGGTGCGGACACTTTCCTTTGCTCTGACCCTCAGAAAAGGTGCAGAAAACCACCAGAGGACAAAAGCTCAAAAAATCGGTTTTCACGGAGCCGGCCTCCTGACAGGGGCAAGGCAACTCTGCCCAAGCAGGGTTGCCTGAGAAACAGTGCAGCAGGTCCCACCCCCAGAAGACAGGCTGGAAGAACAAGAGGACGACAACGCTA
>NW_023222365.1:0-701 GCF_002007445.2 Ailuropoda melanoleuca | reverse complement strand
CTTTTTGTGTATTGTTTTCCTGGTTTCCTTGCATTGTCTTTCTGTGTTTTCTTATAGCTCATTGAGTTTTCTTAAAATAGCTACTTTTGATACCAAACGTGTATTTTCAGCTCCCCCCTTTGCCAGCTCCCCACCCCCAATTTCCTGTGGGCAGGTACAAAGGACCCTTTAAGTGTTTCTAGAGTTTGGAGAGAGGAATGGGAGACATAAAGCCTGTCCTGTCTGAATTCCAGGCTGGAGAGAATAGGTTCAATGGACTCCTGGACTCACCTCCTGTCAGAACTGGCCAAGCCCAGGCCTGGGGACCTGGGGGTTGGTGATTTGGGGGATGGTGCTACACCTGTCTCCACTGTTTGTTGTACTTACCCCAAAATGGATCCTTTTTTTCTAAGAGTCCTAGAGAATGGAGAATCATTCATCTAAATATATATTTTTAAAGGTGAAAAAAACCCCAACTATTTTGGATTCTTTATCAAGCAAATTACAATTCTTCGAGTCTTTGGGTTCAGTTACTAGAATTTATTATGATCTTAGGTGGTGTCATATTACCTTGATTTTTCATGATCATTGAAGTTTTGTGTTATTCTTTCCATTTGAAGTAGCTGTCACCTCCCCAAGTTTTACTATCTGCCTTTGGGAGCGAGATAACTTCTGTCAGCGCTTCTAGAGATTCTGGGGCTATCTCAGACTTTCTGTGGGCA
>NW_023222364.1:0-701 GCF_002007445.2 Ailuropoda melanoleuca | reverse complement strand
GAGGCTGCAAAGTGAAAACACGTAGGTCAGGGAGAGAAGGGCATTGACCAACACCGCAGGGCAGACGGGAATAAATCAGACAGGTGGGGGGAGCCCGCCCCCCAACCCAGGTGTTGCACCAACGAGGAAATCGCACAGCAGCGAGGCAGGTCATCGGTTGGTGCTTGCACAGCAAATCCGGGACAGAACCTGGAGCTGACCAGACGCGAGGGAGGTTAGCAATGTCAAATACTGACATTACACTTGACCGGACGGGGGCATCGAAGCACCCATTGGCTTCAGCCACTGGTGGGGGCGAGGGCAGTTTCCATGGAAAGTGGGAGCAGAGGTCTTGTTTGACAAGTGGGGAGAAGGTGCAGATGTGGAGGGAATGAGAGTGGCCATTCTTTCCAGGTCCAAGCAACACAGGAAGGTAACTGGAGGAGGGGCAGGCACTTCTTTTTATTTTATTTTATTTTATTTTATTTTATTTTATTTATTTTATTTTATTTTATTTTATTTTATTCATTTAAAAGATTTTATTTATTTATTTGACAGAGATAGAGAGATAGAGACAGCCAGAGAGAGAGGGAACACAAGCAGGGGTTGTGGGAGAGGAAGAAGCAGGCTTCCCACAGAGGAGCCTGATGTGGGGCTCGATCCCAGAACGCCAGGACCACGCCCTAAGCCGAAGGCAGACGCTTACCGACTGAGCCACCCAG
>NW_023222363.1:0-701 GCF_002007445.2 Ailuropoda melanoleuca | reverse complement strand
AAAATCTGCTGACAGCCTTTGGGGTTTTTCCTGTGTAACTGTCTTCTATTCTCTTGCTGCCTTTAAAACTTTTTCTTTATCATTACTTTTAATTACTGTGTGTCTTGTGGGCCTCCTTGGGTTGATCTTTTTAGGGGGAATCTCTGTGCCTCCTGGATCTGGATATCGGTTTCCTTCTGCAGATTAGGGAATTTTTCAGCTATTATTTCTTCAAATAAATTTTCTACCCCCTTTTCTCTCTCTTCTTCTTCTGGGACTCCTATAATATGCATGTTATTATGTTTGATGGAATCACAAGTTCCCTAAAACTATTCTCAATTTGCATAATTTTTTCCCTCTAATTTGCACAGCTTTATTACTTTCTGGTACTCAGTCTTCTAGGTCATTAATTCCTTCCTCTGCTTCATCTAGCCTGCTATTTATTCTCTCAAGTGTATTTTAAATTTCATTTATTATGTTCTTCATCTTTGATTGGTTCTTTTTTATCTCTTTATAAAGGGTCTCACTGATGTCCTCCACTCTTTTCTCGCGTCTGGTGAGTATCTTTATGATCATTACTTTAAAATCTCTATCAGACATATTATTTATATCTTATTCACTTTCGTCTTTTGCTGTGGTTTGGTCCTGTTCTTTCACTGGGGAGACGTTCCTCTATCTCCTCATTTTGTCTAACTCTGTGTCTGGTTTGTGTGTGTGTGTGT
>NW_023222362.1:0-543 GCF_002007445.2 Ailuropoda melanoleuca | reverse complement strand
TAATGTAATTTACATGTATCATAGGTAAATGTGATATATTGATTACACTGGAAAATCAATCCTAAAAGAAATCTTCTGTTACTGTTCTGATATATAAGTTTTTGATTATTTCCAAAATCAGTAGTTGAAGAAGGGTCTGATTTACCTTGGGGTCCTTAAAAGAATTCACCATCTGCTCTGATGCACGTAAAATCCCCTAAAAACGGATCCTTTCCATATGCCTCCTGGATACAGTTTCATATCTTCATGGTATAAGGTACTGAGACAGGCAGAATTCTAAGATGCCTCCAACATTCCCCTTCCCTGGTCCGCCTGCCCTACAGAAACTCCTTCCCNAGAAACTCCTTCCCTGAGTGTAGCTGGGACCTGTGAATATGATAGGATAGTCCCTCCCTTGATTGGGTAATGTTATAGGACAAAGATAATGGGATAGTCAGTCTCATGCTTACCTTACTGAAAAAGCTGTTTTTTTAAAAAATAAAGCTTAGTATGAGGACCAAATAGGCTTGTTACAACCTTCTGAATTCAATGAAGCCTCCCAGT
>NW_023222361.1:0-724 GCF_002007445.2 Ailuropoda melanoleuca | reverse complement strand
TGTCTGGTATATGTAAGGTACTTCATAGTAGTCTTGGTTATATAATTGGCTCAATAACTTAATGAATCACGACCTCTGGGATCAATAGATCTTTGAGAAATAAAATTAGAGAAAGAAACTGACATTCTCCATGATGTCTCCATCAGGTATATAAAGTTTTTGTCATATTATCAAAAGCTAGGAATAGATAAGCTGATGAGACTCCTAATTCAGGCTTTAGTGCTTGAAAAATGTTCCAGTAAGGTCAAGGGAAAACCTGGGTATATCTTAGGTTATAGAAATTGCAGCAAGGATTGTCTTGCCTCAACATGAATGGACTATAATGGAAGGAAAGTAAGTAGAAAGAAAATATGCAATTTTCATGGAAAAAAAAAAAGAAATAACCTGCTAACTAAATGGAAGAAGCTTTTGAGAGCAAAAAAGTCCAAGTGAATGCATACCAAAGGAGATAATATTGTATAATGTAATTACTCTGCAAAATGATTTTGACATTCTCTCATTCATTTAACTCAAACATTTAACTGAGGGACTGCTTACTCCCAGACATCATTCAAAATACTGGGGATATAACAGTGGATGAAATAGCAAAAAATAAATATCAATCAATCAATCAATCAATCATCTCAGGTCTTAATTCTAGTGGTGAGAGATGTGCAATAGAACCATGTATAAGTAAAATATCTGTACATTAAGTCATGATAGATGATATGGAGAGAAATAGAAT
>NW_023222360.1:0-701 GCF_002007445.2 Ailuropoda melanoleuca | reverse complement strand
ATTCCCTCAGTCTTATACCCATTTGGGGCATGAAATTCAGTAATTGTTGGGTTTTTTCCTTTGAAGGTTGGCATTTGCATTTGTATGCAGATGTTTTGAGAACCCGGTTTTGAAAAGTCGACTGGTGCGGTGGCTTTGCAAAGTCTAGGAGGGATCAATTATCCATTAAGTAAAAAACAAATGTTACCACCCACATGGTGTCGTCACAACATTTTTAATGGAAAAGATAAAATGTTCACAGCAGATTAACTCAGAGCCCCTCCAAGATTTCTTCATGTAGCGAGACCTCTTTAGAAGTGCTTGTTCTCCCATCCAAGTACTAACCAGGTCTGACCTTGCTTAGCTTCTGAGATCAGATGAGATCTGGTATGATCAGAGTGATAGGGAGAAGCAAACCAAGAAACAGGCTCTTAACTATAGAGAACAAACTGATGGTATCAGAGGGGAGGTGTGTGGGGGGGATGGGTTAAACAGGTGATGGGGATTAAGGAGTGCACTCTTAATGAGCACCAGGTGATGTCTGGAAGTGTTGAATCACTCTATTGTACACCTGAACCTAATATTACACTGTAAGTTAATGAACTGGAATTTAAATAAAAACTTAAAAAAACCGAAATACTTGGAATTTTTGCTTTAATTGATATTTCATATTAATAAGTTGGCATTCTTTAAAGGCCAGAAGTCAGGGCCATTTGACTGAG
>NW_023222359.1:0-701 GCF_002007445.2 Ailuropoda melanoleuca | reverse complement strand
TAGGAGTGTGGAAGAATCTTGATTGGTTAGAAGGATAATTGGCTATTCAAGGTGGTTGCAGTGGGCGGCTTTGTCAGTCTTACAGAAAACTCTGAAACGGAATAGCCCTTCAGAGTTATCACAAATTGAGCCAAAGAGGCAAGATTTCTATGCTTCTGCATCAACCAATCACTGAATGAAATCTCCTCCACCTGCCAAGAATTTGGGTGAGGCAGCTTCATTTGGATCAGAAAAATTCCAGAAGGACTCAGTTATATTCCAATAGCAGCCAATACTCCTGGATGCTGGGGAAGGAGTGTCTCAGTTCTGCAATAGTGCTGTCTGCATTTATTGGAGTCTGCCCTAGCACCACTCATATCCAACTGCTTCATCTAGTAAATTCACCCGGTCTGGAATACACCTCCAGTGTTTTGTTGGTTTCTTTGCCTGAAGGAACATAATATAGAAGGTTAGAGCATGAACTACAACAGACATCACTCCCTGCAATACTCTTGAAGCCTCAACTCATCTTATCATTTTCTACCTCTAACACCCCTTCTATATTCCCCTCACCCTCAGCTAGTACCTTTATTGTCAAGGTGTATTTCATGGTGGAGTGACCCAGATCCTTATTCCCAAAAGGTATGGACCTCTGGATCCCATGCTCTTCTCAGGGTATGGCTGCTGCACTTGTTCATTCATCATCAAAATTTGTCCGGAGA
>NW_023222358.1:0-2312 GCF_002007445.2 Ailuropoda melanoleuca | reverse complement strand
CTGCTTAGCAGAGAGCCCGATTCTCCCTTTCCCTTGGTCTGCAGCTCCCCCTACTTGTGCTCTCTCTCTCTGTGTCAAATAAAGAAATAAAATCTTAAAAAAGAAAAAAGGAAGGGAGATCCAGAGTCAGAAAGCTGGAATAGCAGCATACTTACTGAGACAGGACAGATGCCAAGGAGGGTAGAGGAGAGAGGAGGAGAGAGCTGGGCAGGCAATGAACTCCAGCCCCAGGGAGGGAGATAGGCACATTGGGGATCCCCTCACTTCCCCAGTCCTGGGCACCCCGCTGGGCCCGCACACCAGGTGCTTCCCAGCTCAGGTGGGCAAAGCCCCCAGGCAGCCACAGCTCCTTCCTCGAGAGCCCCTGAGCCCCCCACACTGAGATGAGAGGGAAGGCTCACTGGGCCCGAAGGCCTCTCTGTCCTGCAGGAAAAAGGACTTTGAAACAACCAAGAGTTTTCCATAACCTCCTTCGAAAGCCTTTCCAAACTCTGCAGTTCAGAGTGGCCCAGACCAGACACTCAGACTCAGGCCTTTACAGGAGGGGGCTGCCCTGCTGCTGGAGAGCCGCAAGTAGAAAGTTCCAGGGGGCTTACCTCAGCCATGGTGGGGTCTTCTGTGGCATGTGCGCCGACTTTTATACCAAAGTTGAAGGTTTTGCTTTCACTTTCCTTCGGACACTATTTAAAAACTGCTACACAGGAATCTTTTCTTTTTAAAGTAGGCCCCACACCCAGCTTGGACCCCAAAGCGGGGCTCCAGCTCCGACCCTGAGATCCAGACCTGATTGGAGTCAAGAGTCAGACTCCCCCCGGCTGGGCCATGCGGGCGAGCACCCAGGGCCTGGCCTCTCCTGATCTCCTCTCTGCGCTCAGAGCAGGAGGGATGGTGGCTCCCTGCCTCCTTGGGGAGCACAAGGCATCAGTGTCTCGGTTGCCATGGAATCGGTCTGAGGTTTGCTTCGTCAGCAGCCGAGGGGGAGGCCTGGGGCCATGGCTCACGCGCAGGCGCTCAGAAGTCTCCGCGGTCACCGTGAGGCACCAACTGGGCAGGGAGGCTCCCGCTCGGCTGATTTGCCAGCGTGGGTGCCAGGCTCCGGCTCACAGAGCTGGTTCCGGGGCCACATCAGGCCCCTCGCAGGTGCTGGCCCCCTTTCCCTTCACGGGTGGGCAGTCAGCACAGACGGGGGACAGGCCAGGTAAGGGGCAGGTGGAGGGACAGCACCCCCCTCTCCCTCACTGGTCCTGATGCTGTCTAATGCAGTGGACATGCCACACAGGAAAAAAATAAATGAAAGAGTTGGAATCCAATCATTCCTTTTCCAAATAGCAGCGTTACCCCCCCGGCCCTATCCTCCAACATGTCACCCCAGATTCAAGTCTCCACACCGCCAACCTCGCAAAAAGTGGTCACTTCTCTATCTGTAGGTTTGCGCCGTTTCTTTTCTCAGATCCCCGATTGATTTTGCAGGTGTTCAGAACGATTTCCTGACTATCGAGCTCAATTCCAGGGACCAGATGAGCTTAGGGTCCCCTCCTCCTCCGCCATCTTAACTTCTCCCCAGTCTTGGCACACCTTTCTGATGCCTCCGTCCCACTGACGTCCAGGAAAACAGATCAGCATGCACCGGGATGAGGGAGTCATTTATTATGGGGATTACTTGGAGTGAGTTCTAACTTGGATTCCTTTAAAAAGCAAAGAAAAGAATTCCTCAACTTTGACTCGTACTTTATAACTTGTGGTTCTACTCTGGTGTCCCGACCCTGGGGTTGGGAGCTGTCGTTCCTGAAACATTTCCATCAAAACTTCAGTTTGACACCTTTGCAGCTGAAACTTCTCTCTAGGCTCCTTCATTTTGCACNCTCCTTCATTTTGCACGTTGTTTTGAACACCTAGCTTGTGTGAGGCAGTGGACCCCGAGCCGTAGACACACTCACGTCTGAGGTGGTCCTTGTCGTCAGTCAGTGAGAGGTCGTGCTGAGGAGGCCCGGGTGCTGTGTGAGGTCTGCTGTAACAACGTACCACAGATGAGGGGCCTTAAGACAACACAACCTTATGGTCTGGCAGTTCCTGAGTCCGTCAGAACTCAAGCTGTCCACAGGGCCGCACCCGCTCTGGCCTGTGGGGAAGAGTCCGTGCTTGCCCCTGCCTGGTCCCTGCTGGTTCGCTGGCCGTCCTTGGCGTTCTTTGGCATTAGCCGTAGGCCTTCAGTCTCGCCTCTGTCTGCCGTCTCTTTTCATGTTGCATTCTTCTCCCTGTGTCTTTGTTACCTTTTCTGATAAGGACACAGTCATGTTGGCTTAGGGCTCACC
>NW_023222356.1:0-701 GCF_002007445.2 Ailuropoda melanoleuca | reverse complement strand
TCTCTCTCTCTCATCTGCCGGCCTCTTTTCCCGAGACCCCCACCTGTCCCTTCAAGTGCACATTCTGTGCACCCTTACTCAGAGTCCCGGGCTCCATTCTTACCTCCAGGGAGGGAGCATGGCCTCTCTGCAGGCACATCTCCTTCCCTCTTTGCCTGGTTAACTCCCACTCATCTTATGTGCCCCCTCCTCCAAGAAGCCTTTCTTCATCCACTACCTGGGGGAGATGTTGCTGCCCTCTACCCTGTGGGCCCACCATGGGGAGGATGAGAATTTATCAACCAGGCTTGCAGGAAACAAGCAACAGCAGCAGTTCACGATCAGACAGGCACTGGAGCCAATCCAGGGGAAGAGTTAGGAAGGACCTCTTGGGGAAGCAATGCTTCCTTGGAGTCCTGCGGGGTGATGAGGGGTTATACCAGGGAGGGAATAGGGAAAGACTATTCTGGCTGCAGGGAATGGCAGGTGCAAAGATGCAGAGAGAAAGTGGTACCTTTGGGCCATGGAAAGCAGCTCAGTGAGCTCTCTGATGCCTCTAGGATAACAATGGAACTTCTGAGTGTGGCATTCAAGGCTCTCCAGATCCTAGCTCCAGACTCTGGCCTTGCACAATACCCCAGCATACCACGATCATGGATTCCATGCAGTTCCTGCTTTCTGCCACCCTCTCTCTTGCTCCCATGACCTGAGATCTGCTCCAT
>NW_023222354.1:0-701 GCF_002007445.2 Ailuropoda melanoleuca | reverse complement strand
GTATTGGAAAAGAAGGAAAGGATATCAATAACTTTGAAGAGAACAAAACTGGTAAGATTTAGCAACTGATTAGATTTAGGGTTATAATGAAGGTTAGAAGAATCTGAAATAACTCCAAGTCCTGATTTGTGTGACTCATCCAATAACATCTTGTAATAAGGTTCTTGAACTTCAGTGAGAGGGAACATTTTCCTGTGGCACTAGTTAAAGATGTCTATTCAGTGACTCCATCCTTATTCCCTGAAATTCTTGGTGATTCTGGTTCAGGTTGAGGAATGCCATCCTTTAGAGTTTAAGATGACCCTGACTGTCAGTTCTCAAGCCTAAAATTACAAGTATTTCCTGAATATGGATTGTGATTACTGCATTGGTTAGGCTATTCTGGATGGATTACTGCCAGCATTTTGTCAGACATATACCTATACACCCAGACTTTAAATGACAGGTAGACAATGAAGCTCTTTTAGACAATTACAAAATACAATAAGCAATTAAATGTTAAAGGGAATGACTGTAAATGATGAAATTTACTACTAGCCCTGGCTTAAGTAACCGAAGTACAGATGATAAGGACGGTCCTCTCCAAATATATTTTCCTGGCCTACAGTTACTGAGGTCAGGAAAAGTCACGAAAACATTTTGGCAGTCTTAACACCATTTACAGCCTATTTCTTTTTTGAGCAAATAATACTGACCTTCTG
>NW_023222353.1:0-701 GCF_002007445.2 Ailuropoda melanoleuca | reverse complement strand
CCTTCACAAAGTTGTCAACCCTTAAGAGAGTCCACTGAGGGGCTCAAATGTGGGCTCACTCACATAGAAGATGTAGCCTCCAGAATTGAAAGTGGGTCATCAATGTGTTGCGTCTTTTATGTGGTAGGAAACACGAGGTTTAAAAAAGTGTGCTTCCATTTCGGAAGGATGTGATCTTGTGATTTATAATAAGAAATACATATTTGGTTTTTGTCCCAGTTTCTAGCACAAGGCTTCTAAAACCCTTGGAATTTTCCTAAGTGTTGAGAGAGATAAAGATGTCTTCTGCTATGGTACTGATGAGGTGACTCTTGGAATGTCCCTATGTCACCTAAGGTTGGGAAGGAAGAAGGGAGATCACTGGAAGTTGAGTCCATTGCCAGTGGTCACTGATTTAATCAATCATGCCTATGTATTTCCATAAAAACCGAAAAGTATGGGATTTGGGAAGCTTCCAGATTGGTGGGTATTTGGAGATTCAGGGACAGTGGTGTCCTCTGAGAAGGCTCCATATCCTTTCCCCATACCTCGCCCCATGCATCACTTCCATCTGGGTGTTCCTGAGTTATGCCCTTTTATGATAAACTGGTAATCCAGTAAGTGAAATGTGTCTCTGAGTTTCGTGAGCCACTGTAGCAGTTCAGTCAAACCCAAGGAGGGAATCCTGGGAACCTCTGATTTATAGTCATTTCATTCAAATG
>NW_023222352.1:0-701 GCF_002007445.2 Ailuropoda melanoleuca | reverse complement strand
TTTTTTTTTTTAACTTTTTGGGATACATGTCTTGTTTGTTAATTATCTTCTTTTATAATATACACATTTGAAATTGTACCTTTTCAGGTGTATTCTTTAACTCCATCTTACCCGTTTTGGTTTAAGCTGTTTATTACTGTTCCCTGAAAATATTTTCTAAATTCTATTATGTTTTATTTTTTTGGGCTAGTGGATTTAGAAATCCTTTTATCAACTGCCAAACATAAGGGAGTATTTTTGTTTCATTGTTGTTGTTGTCACTGTTGTTAAAGAGCTCGTGTTTAAGTGCATGTCCTGTATGGTGTCAGATCTTTGAAATTGCTTGAAAAAAATTATGGCACAAGTGGTCAGTTTTTTAAAAATGTTTTCTTTGTGTTTGAAAAGAATGAGTGTTCTGCAGCTATTGGGTACAAGTGCTATATATTTCCATTAGGCAAAATTTGTTTATCATAGTTCAATCTTCTCCATTCTTGGTGCTTCTTGTTTTGCCAGTTTTTGACAATTGCATTTTGCATTTTTTCACTGTGATTGTATGTTTGCTTGTTTTTTCCTCTTGTTAATTATTGCTATATATTTTTGAACCTATATTATTAAATGTATACAAAATTATTTTTATAAATTTGTCATGACTACATCATTTATTGTAATGATGTGACCCTTTGTTAGTGGAAAAAACCTTTTCACTAAAAGTCTGCTTAATG
>NW_023222351.1:0-701 GCF_002007445.2 Ailuropoda melanoleuca | reverse complement strand
CGCCGGGATCACGCCCTGAGCCGAAGGCAGACGCTTAACCGCTGTGCCACCCAGGCGCCCCTAATTCTCTTATTTAAAATCCATCCGCATAACCCTATTGCAAAGTAGAGTTATCAAAGATTTTATCGAAGTCAAAGGAAAACAATGCAACTTGCGGTATGATTTACAGAGTACCAATTAATATACCAAATTATATTTCATGACACCGGCAAAAGCATCTTTAACATACTACTCAAAAAATGGGAAGTCAGGTAAAAAATAACTTGACGGTAGTTGAGGACGCTGAGAAATCAAATACCATTTCTACGCTTAACTCAGAATGCTAGGTTCATTCGTTCATTCATTTAGCAAACATCTACTGAGCACCCACTGTTTGCTAGTTCTCTTCTGGCAACTATGATTATTACAACAGTACACTCTCTCCCTCATGCAGGATATACTCCATTGGAGGAACAGTCAACAAACAATATATAAAAGTAACAATATGATATGTTAATGATTAATGCTAAGGAGAAAAACTGTACTCGGAGAAGGGGGTGGGTGTGCTTTGGTATGCTGAGGTAGGGAGGCAGAGGGGCTGAAGAAAGCCTCACTTGGAGGATGCCTTTATGCAAAGACCCAAGGGAAGTACTGGAGTACTTATAAAATCATAACAGAATATTACAGAAAAGGGGAGATAGGAACAGAAGTACTGTAGGGCC
>NW_023222349.1:866-1181 GCF_002007445.2 Ailuropoda melanoleuca | reverse complement strand
TTCCCTCATGTTTCCCTATTCACGAAGGGTGATGATACTGCTAAGACGGTCCCGGTACGGTGTTGTTTCTGGCGGACGTGTTTTGGGCCCTTTCGTTCCATTGCAGCCAGCAGTTTTGACAGGATTTCCCCTGGGAGCAAGCATTTCGTTGGAAGCCGGTTTTACCGAATTGTCTTTCTCAAAAGTGCTGTGTTCGTCGTGTTTCACTCACGGTACCAAAGCAGATTGATTCCTGTTCCACCTCCTGAAGGCCGTCGTGATTTCAAGGGCTTTCCCCTCACACTTTGTTTCTTGGTTCTAAGGGCTGGATCCTCC
>NW_023222349.1:455-679 GCF_002007445.2 Ailuropoda melanoleuca | reverse complement strand
CACTGTGTGGGGTCTCAGAGACCACTATGGGGCACACTCGTCAGGCTTCCGCGACGACTTTCCCTCATGTTTCCCTATTCCCGAAGGGTGATGATAGTGCTAAGACGGTTCCTGTACTGTGTTTTTTCTGACGGACGTGTTTTGGGCCTTTTCGTTCCATTGCCACAATCAGTTTTGACAGGATTTCCTCAGGGAGCAAGCATTTCGTTGGAAGCGGGTTTTGG
>NW_023222349.1:0-184 GCF_002007445.2 Ailuropoda melanoleuca | reverse complement strand
GCTGAGTCCTCGAAAATCCTGAACCTTTTCATTCATGCTCCCTTACTCACGAGAGATGATGATCGTTGATATTTCCCTGCACTGTGTGTGGTCTCAGAGACCACTATTGGGCGCTCTCGTCAGGCTTCCGCGACCACTTTCCCTAATGTTTCCCTATTCACGAAGGGTGATGATAGTGCTAAGA
>NW_023222348.1:0-701 GCF_002007445.2 Ailuropoda melanoleuca | reverse complement strand
CTGGATTCGAAGCAGGTTAGAGTAAGGAACAGATTTTGTAACATTTGGCATTATCCAGTGTTCTAAATGTTGACAGTCTAATAGATACAATGTAATACTTTATTCTTATCTGCATTTCTCTGATAACTAATGTGTCTGAGAGTCTACATAGTTTCAGCCAGAATGCCTTTTCTCCTTGAATGTTGAGGCAGTCCCTCAAGTAACCTGGGTTGTCATCTTGTGTTATACAGTGGCTCAATGCTTTTTCATTGGGGTAAAATACACAAAACATAATACTTATCATTTTAGCCATTTTAAAGTACACAGTCCATGGCATTAAGTACATCCACAATGTGGTACAGCCACAACCCCCATCTAGTTCCAGAACTTTTTCATCACCCCAAAAGGAAATTCCACACTCATTAAGGAGTCTCTCCTCATTCCCTGCTTCCCCCCAACCCTTAGCTCCCTGACCATCAGGAATCTGCTTTCTGTCTGTATGGATATGTAAGTGGCATCACACATTAAGTTTCCTTTGTGGCTGTCTTCTCTCCCTTTGCATAATGTTTTCATGGTTCATCCATGTTGTAGCATGTTTCAGTAATTCATTCCTCTTCATGGCTCAAGAATATTCCATTGTATGGATATACCACATTTTGTTTATCCAGTCATCTACTGATGGATATTTGGGTCATTTCCACCTTTTTGCTATTGTGAATACA
>NW_023222347.1:0-7988 GCF_002007445.2 Ailuropoda melanoleuca | reverse complement strand
TGAAGCCTGCTTCCAGGGGAAGCAATGAAAGACGGACAGAATATCAACAAAGAAATTCCAAATTCTAATGGGCAGAAATATTGATAAGTATTTGCAATTAAATTATGTGATGACAACTCCAAGCAGGTTGACATCAGCAGTAACATTAATATGGAGCTAGAGGAGAGCAAAACGGGACAGGGAGAGGGTGGGAAAGCAATTGCATGATGGATCTGTGAGAACTGTCATCCGAAGAAAGAGGGCCTTATCACCTATGAGAATATTTCCTTGTATGAGTACGAATGTTACATTTTGTTTAAGAGATTTAAAATTTTATCTAGGGTAGCTGTGATGAACACTGGGTATTGTATGGAAATGTTGAATCACTATATTGTGTACCTGAAACTAATGTGACCCTATGTTAACTCTCCAGAATTTAAGTAAAAACTTAAAAAAAACTTAAAAAATTTTTAAAGTGAAAAGTTACATGTGAAGTGTTTGGGATGGTGCCCAGCACATAGTAGGCACTCAGTGGCTATGTTTGTGGTTATCACAAGTATTAATAGTGGGTTCTATACTTATTAAAACAGAGAGAGAAAGTTTTACTGCTGTCTTAACGAGTTGGTGTGAACTCTACAATGTCATTGAAGGAGAAGGTGGAATTTGGGAATGGGTTTGGGAAACAGCCCACTGATGGTGAACAGCTTTCTGTTCTCTCATCCATTCCTTTTTTGTTTAATTTTTTCTCCATAACTTTATGATGTTGGTACTATAACTTCCAATTTACAGGAAATACAGTGAGATTAAGAATATTCCCGAAGATCAAATGGCTANGATTAAGAATATTCCCGAAGATCAAATGGCTAGAAAACAGTGGAGCCAGGATTTGAATCCAGGCTGTCTGATACCAGAATCCATACTTTTGACCAAACTTATAATGTCTTCTTTGTCGTGAACTCTTAAATAGTTAGACAATCTTAATTGAAAGAGGAAAGGCTAAAATAGAAGTTATCTGCATTTAGGATTAAAGTATTTTGGGGAATGAAAAGGCTCTAGAGTCCATGAGAAATACCCATCCCCCACCAGGCAGCAGATTTGTGGCCTCACGAGGCATATTTCCTCCCTCGGGTGAGGGAACATGGCAATCTCTGCCTAGTAGGATTTCAGAATTGCTATGGACCAGTAACCATCATGTGCCTGCCATTCTTCCCTTTTCTAATGGGTGTGTTTACTGTGGTTATCCTGTCTGGCTCACCAGTGTGGGTTAGGTATTTGTGGGGCAGGCAGAAAACTTGTTTGTTNCTTCCCTTTTCTAATGGGTGTGTTTACTGTGGTTATCCTGTCTGGCTCACCAGTGTGGGTTAGGTATTTGTGAGGCAGGCAGAAAACTTGTTTGTTTTTTTTTAGTTCATAGTTCTGTAGACCAAGGGGAGCTGCATCTGGACCTGGTAGAGATCACAAGACCTAAACTTTGATCCAAATCATGTAATATTTTGAAGCTTGTGGGGAGGTGGTGAGTGTGCTTGGCATGTGGTTGATGGGGTAGAATATGAATGTTTATGGACAATAGGGAAGACTGGATTACTGATGAGAAAATATTCACTCTATTCCTCTTCCTTTGTGAATAGAATTTACTCCCCTGCTCTAGGATGCTAAGCTTGAACATGTGACTTTCTTTGGCTGATGGACATTAGCACCTCGATGTAAACAAAGACTTGAGATGTGCTTTGGTCATAGGGCTTTGCCCACTTGCGCTTCTGCCATTGTTAGAAGAAGAACATGTCCTGTGTGGCTTGCTGGTGCATAGATGGTGAGAGACACATGAAACAAATCAGAAACCAAGCTCCAGCTTGGCCAAGCTAGCAAAGCCCAGCCTAGAAAAGCCAAATCCCGGCTGACCCCTAGACCAATGAGTGTGAGAATAAATGCTTCTTGTCATGTGGCACTGAATTTGTGGGTGTTTGTTATACCACAGTAGCTAAATAAATATTCCATGGTCAAATACTTTTGAGAATTGCTGCATAATATATGCTTCATTTCAGAGATTTATAAAGTGTATTATCATACTGGAGTCTCTGAGAAATCCTTTAGTAAAGACAATTATTTGGCTTCATATAATCCAGTTTTCCAGACATCTTTGAGCACTGAATCCTTTTTTCATGTGTTAAAAGTAAAAATAAATAAATAAATAAATAAATAAATAAATAAATAAAGTAAGCAAGCTGGGGTTTGATCTACTTTTCTTTTCTTAAAAAGAAAAAAATTCCCCTTTGTTGAGGAATGCACCTAAGGAAGCATTTTGATTATGAAATTTAAGAATCTCTAATGTATGATGGAAATGGAACGTATTTACAAATCAAAACCACAGTGAGATACCACCTCACACCCATTAGAATGGCTAAAATTAACGGTTCAGGAAAAAAACAGATGTTGGCAAGGATGCAGAGAAAGGGAAACCCTCTTAGACTGTTGGTGGGAATGCAAACTGGGGCAGCCACTCTGGAAAACAGTATGGACATTCCTCAAAAATTTAAAAATAGAATTACCCTATGGTCCAGCAATTCCACTACTGGGTATTTACCCAAAGAAAACAAAAACACTAATTCAAAGGCATATGTGCACCCTGATGTTTATTGTGGCATCATCTACAATAGCCAAACTATGGAAACAGCCCAAGTGTCTAACGACTGATAATGGATAAAGACGATGTGGTATATATACACAATGGAATACTACTCAGCCATCAAAAAGAATGAAATCTTGCCATTTGCAATGACGTGGATGGAGCAAGAGAGTATTGTGTTAAGTGAAAAAAGTCAGCCAGAGAAAGATAAATACCATATGATTTCACTCATATGTGGAATTTAAGAAACAAAACAGATGAACATAGGGGAACAAAAAAGAGAGGCAAACCACAGACCAGATTCTTAACTATAGAGAACACACTGAAGGTTACTGGAGGGGAAGTGGGTGGAGAATGGGCTAAGTGGGTGATGGGTAGTACGAGGGCACTTTTTTTTTTAATTTTTAAAAAGATTTTATTTATTTATTTGAGAGAGAGAGTGTGTGAAATGGAGAGAGAGAGAAAGAGCAAGCAAGCATGAGTTGGGGAGAGGGGCAGAGGGTGGAGAAGTAGACTGTCTACCCTGCTGAGCAGGGAGCCCAATGTGGGACTCGATCCCAGGACACTGAGATCATGACCTGAGCTGAAGGTAGACACTTAACTGACCAGCCACCCAGGCGCCCCCATAAGGCACTCGTTATGATGAGCTCTGGGTGTTGTATATAAGTGATCAATCACTACATTGTACACCTGAAACTAATATTACATTATATGTTGACTAACTGGAATGTAAATAAGGACTTGAAACTATAAAACAAATAAAATAAATGGAAGGTATTTAGATATTAAAAATTTGATTATGGTGTATAACAATATATAAAGAATTTTGAGTCTTCTTCCAGTGGATTGGGTAGGAATTTGGAAGACTAGGAAACAGGAGAAAACAACTATTAATAAAAGATCAACTCAGCAGAGAAAACTATGGGTCTCTATGGTACCAGGCAGCCTTAAGGCAAAGGTGAGGAGCAGCCAGTGACCAATTCCTTGTGATGGGAATGCCTGAGGAATTTGTAGCCCGATGACATCAGTGATCAATTCTAATTCCCTCTTATTCTGTCTAGTACCAGAAATCTCTTGTATTTTCTACAATGTCATTATTAAAAGTCAGTTACTCAAATAAACACCGTGTTAATTTTGCTTTAGAGAATGAAGGAATAAGGAGAGAGGCCGTGCTCCCTGCTTGGTGTGATGTGGTACTGGGAAGGGCACGCCGTCATGGAAGTGTGCATGCGCGTAGACCCTGCTTGAGTGGGTGCAGGAAAACAGAGAGCCCCGCGGTGCAGTAGTGACTCTTGAGTGTCCTTGGAAATATGAGGGGGCTGGTTCTAGAGTTTATTCTGTGCAAGAGATGGAGGATGTGGCAGAGATTTTAGCCCAAACATTGTTTGCACAAATATCTATGCATTTCTGCACATTTTCTAACGTGTCCTGTAGAAGCCATGTGACTGGATTCTGGTTTCTGGGGATGTGGGTGGGAGTGGGGCAGACCTCTTCCAGGGGTCTGGGTNAGATTTTAGCCCAAACATTGTTTGCACAAATATCTATGCATTTCTGCACATTTTCTAACGTGTCCTGTAGAACATGTGACTGGATTCTGGTTTCTGGGGATGTGGGTGGGAGTGGGGCAGACCTCTTCCAGGGGTCTGGGGTTTAGTGATAGCCATGTGACTGGATTCTGGTTTCTGGGGATGTGGGTGGGAGTGGGGCAGACCTCTTCCAGGGGTCTGGGTTTTAGTGATATCCTGCATGATGACATTTCCCTGCTCTTCTCTCTCTCTCTCTCCTCCTTTTTTTTTTTTTTTTTAAGAGAGAGAGCACGAGTGGAAGGGGCAGAGGGAGAGGATCTCAAGCTGACTCTGTGAGGAGCAGAGTCCGATGCAGGGCTTAATCTCACATCCCTGAGATCATGACCAGAGCTGAAATCAAGAGTCAGATGCTTAACTGACTGGCCACGCAGGCACCCCTGCGCTAGCATTCTTGAAGGCCACCTGTTTCAAATGTCACAGCTATAAGATGGAGGACAACTAGCTAACCCATGCTGGATTTTCTATGGGCAAAAATAAACATACTGTGTAAAGCCACCGTGATTTTAAGGTAATTTGTTAATACAGCATCGCCCAGAGGACTCAGCTCTTCACCCAATGAGCTTTGGTGTATAAGTGCACGTGTGTGCCGTCATAAAAAAAAATGTCCTCTTGTGCAGTCAGGGCTGTGGTCTGGGCAGAGTCCATTAGAACTGGTATGCACAGGACAGACCAAATTTCTAGTCCATTCACTAGTTAACTAATGACCTTGGGCTCCTCTTGCCCTTTTTCTTCATTGGTACAAGTGAAGAATTATTGCTCTCATTCTCCCCCAATCCACGGGCTCTGGTGAGGAGAGATGAAGAGAGGGCTTTGAAATTGTTAAGGATCCTCTCCTCAAGTATTAGATCTTATTAAGTTGACCTTCCTTCATGTTCTTTTCCTAAGTGGAGGGCAGAGAGGAAAGAAGTGGAATACGCCCAGATGATTAAAAGGCACTTGTTAAACGTGTCCCCGGAAGCCCCTTGGTCTTGCCCTTTCCTTGCAAGCCTACTCCCTAGTCCCACTGCTGTGCTAAGCCATTAGAGATGGAGGCAAAGATGATCAATGATAGTGGAGTCATTGTTTGAAAGCTTGATATTTTTTCCCCATAGATTGTGACTTTTTAATAATATTACATTAATATCTACCTTGTTTACTGTTTTCAGCACCACCTTAGCTTTTGCACCCAAGGCGAGTGCCTCACTCATCTCACCTGAGTCCTGGACCTGCCTAGTTCCATCCTTTCTGTTGCCAAAGTCCCATCCATTGTCCCAGGCTGTCCTGCCCCTATAAGTTTGCTTGCATTGGTTCCCTTTCCTGAAGAGTTTTGCCCATCATCCCTGCTCCCCTACCTCTCTGTCCAAACTGTCACCTCCTCTGGGAAGTCCTCCTTGATCTGTTCCACCTATAAGTAATCTTGATCTACACTGAATCCCCATGGCGCCTTGTGTACACCACCTTGATTAAGAGTGAGTACTTGTCACCTTGTCGGATGGATAATTATCTTACCTGTGAGATCGCACATTCCTGTGGACAGGCATGTGCTTTCTCTTTTGGAGAGGTTTGTTTCATTTTGTATCTCTTGCTGTTTGTTTAGAATATCTAGCACAGTAATGGATTAATGAACTGTGCCGTGTCATTTTCCTCTGGCTCTTCTCATTGTCAAAGAGAACAGTTATTTTGTTCCCTCACACTTCTCTTATTTCCTTTACTGAATTGAGACATGTTGAAATTCAGTTACTTAAAAAAATGCTTATGAATTTGGGGTTTCAAAAATACTGGAGTGTCAAAGATGCAGATTGCTGGCAGAGGCCATGCCAACAAGAAGCGCTTGCCAATTTCTCCTCTGGGCAACATACGAGGCTGTTGTTTTCCCCATGGTTTTATTTGCTTTTGAGAGAGAGAGAGAGAAAGAGAGAGAGAGACATTAATGAAACATTCCACCCCTAGGGCGGGGAAACTTAGAAGACATAATGTGTCTTGTTGAGGTCTTCCCCGGTTTGTCCTCCTAGATTATGCAGATCAAAGCCCTCTTTATAAAGCACCGCTCTTCCAGGATCTGATGAGGGTGGCAGTGGGCGCAATTTCTGACATTGTTTTGACCTCAGAAGTTAAAGCAGAGACATCTCCCTCCTCAGGGCACAGAGCAGAACCCGGATTCAGGACTTTTATCCCGCACTCAGTGGGCGTGTCACAGGGCTTTGGGACCTGGGACTGGGACCAGGTGCTTTGTTAAAAAACCACGTGAGCAATAATTGCCTTAGAGACCACTTTAGCCATCGATTGGGGACTTCAGAGCTTTTATACCAACTATTAGTGTCTTCTAAAGGGGTTTGCTTTGGAGCCAGGAGCCTGTAAGAACGNGATTCAGGACTTTTATCCCGCACTCAGTGGGCGTGTCACAGGGCTTTGGGACCTGGGACTGGGACCAGGTGCCTTGCTAAAAAACCACGTGAGCAATAATTGCCTTTCCTTAGAGACCACTTTAGCCATTGACTGGGGACTTCAGAGCTTTTATACCAACTATTAGTGTCTTCTAAAGGGGTTTGCTTTGGAGCCAGGAGGCCGTAAGAACAGGCTGCTTTCCAGCCTCTGCTATCCCAGCGTGCAACTGAACAAAAACCAGGGGAGGTATGCGTTTTAACCAGATTTCCCAGATCAAGGAAACAGAAATCTTGAGGGCAGAGAGAAGACAGTGCTTGACAGACCAGAACTTGCAAGGTGGTTGAAGGTGATTTGGTGCAGGGACTGACATTCAGGCAGCTATGACATTATTTTGTATGTGAGGGGAGTGTAGGAGGAGGGGGGAAGGACACTGAGGTCCTAAGAGATTAAGTCACTTGCTCATCATCATAGCTGAGCAGGTTTGGGAGGGCAGGAACCACCCAGATAGATAGACCTCCTCCTGCTGCCCAGAGTGGTCGCCTTTCCCCTACACCCTTAGGAAGCTCCAAACCGTGGAAGACAAATGACCTTTTAGGACTCAGAGAGAAGAGGGCTGGCCAGGTAAAGGTGGAGCGGGATTCAGGGGAGGAAACAGATCTGGTTTTCTTGGTCCATGCTCAGTTCAGATCCCCAGATCCAATTTCTTTTATTTATAATTCCCCGCAGTACATCAGCCCAACTAGCTGCTAAGATCTAATGCTTTAAAGATGATCAAATATCTTCTTTATCCTGCCGCACTGCAACTCTGCCGAAGCACGGTCTGTCTGTCCATTAGCACAAGAGTCCCCGTCAACCTTCAGATAGGCGTTGACCGCGGTGCAGGTATCCGGGCGTGTCGCGCTGCTGTAGGAGTAGACACGTGATGCATTAGAAATCTGGTAATAAGATACACAGTGCTTCGTGTGCAGTGTTCTTCCTAATGACAGTTCCATTTACTGGCTGTGCCGTCTTGGGCATGTGACGTCAGCTCCTTCTGTTTGTTTCCTCATCTGTGAGACAAGGATAATAAAAGTTCCCACCTTGTAAAGTGTTTGTGGGGATTAGAGGAGTGAATACAGAGATCACTTAGAATAGTTTCTTGTGTTTTTTTAAAGATGTATTTATTTATTTTAGAGGGAGAGAGAGAGCAGGGGGAGGGGCAGAGGGAGAGAAGCAGACTCCCTGCTGAGCACAAGCCCCACCCAGGCTTGATCCCACCACCCTGAGATCACGATCTGAGCCGAAATCGAGAGTCGGGCGCTTAACTGACTGAGACACGCAAGTGCCCCCACTTAGAACAGTTTCTGTCTATGTACTTCTATTATTCAGGACAATATCAGTTCTTATAAAATCTGTTTTTGGTGAACAAAGAGGCTCTAATTAAGACAGTGGCCTTG
>NW_023222346.1:0-701 GCF_002007445.2 Ailuropoda melanoleuca | reverse complement strand
TCTGTGGACCATACTCTGAAAAACACTGGCCCGAGGAGGGATATCTCAAATCTAAACAGGAGTGTCTTTCAAATGTTCATCTGGCGTTCAGCCCAGCAAAAACAATGTGCTCGGTTTCTGAATTTAATCCTGCTCTTTACTGCTCCTTCACTTGCCTTCCACCTTCCCACCATCAGGGCTCCTAAGCCTCAGAGGACTTCTCAGAGTAATCATATGGAAGAAGGGCTTGAAGAGAAGATGTTTGCATTCATCTCTGTTTATTTATTTATAGAGGAAAGTCTACCATTAGATGATCTAATAAGCATTTTAATTAGGCAGGTTTATCATGTTTATTCATTTAAATGATGCCTTTGCTGAGCTTGAGGTTGGGATCTGCGTCCCACAGCCTTGTAATTCCTGCCTTGCCAATGGCTGTCCTGCAGGTGTGTCCCTCGTCAAGGGATGGATAGACAAGCAGGAGGCAAGACCCACAGCACTCATGGTGCTTCTTGACTTGAGTTTGGTGTTCATGTCTCTGGTAGTGCCAATTGAGTAATTCCCTGAAAAGTGCAGGAAGGTGTAAGTACAATCTCCTGGCTCTCAGAAGGCAGATGACTCCGATTCCTAAATGTACTCAGGACACAAAGGGATAGTGCATGCCGGCCTCTTCTTATTTGTTGCCAGGAACACAGAGAAGTTTTGATTAAAGTCTGACACCAACA
>NW_023222345.1:0-701 GCF_002007445.2 Ailuropoda melanoleuca | reverse complement strand
TTCTTAAATATCAAAGACACGAGAACTATGAGACGAGATAAGGGAAAGTATAGGAAGTTGATGTGAAATGACCAAAGCAGAGTGGAAAAGTACATACTGTGTGTTCAGGGGAGAATTGAAGTTCAATCAGTCTACAGTAAGAGGAGGGTTTATGTAGAAATTGGGAGACAGATTTAAAAAAAAGAGCAAGACAGGGTGTGTACATGTGGATATGCTATTGGTCCTCGTTATCACAGATTTTCTCATTCTCACTCAAATTAGTGCAATGATCTTCTAATCGGATGTCCTTGCTTCAGGTTCTGCCTTGATCAAGCTGTATTTGCTCATTCTCCAGCTGTAACTTGTAAACTATTTTCTCTGGGAAGCTTTGTTGACTTCTAAGACAGTTAAGCTCTCATTGTTAAACATACTTATAGGTTGAGGATTTGCTTGTTTACAGCTTTAATCACTGCTGCAATTAAGTAATTATTTGGTTAACCTTGCTAGACGGTAAGTTCAAAGAAACAGGAACCACATTTTTAAATATTGTTTTTAAATTTCCTCACCATATATAACAGATGAATGAATGTGTTCTTGAAAAAAAAAATGTGATGGAACACTTGTGCAGCACGCATTCCCTATGAGCAGAGCAGAATGAATATTATTTTGAGAACTGACTAGTATCGACAAGATGTTTGACAACATACTACTGAGGCATGACT
>NW_023222344.1:0-701 GCF_002007445.2 Ailuropoda melanoleuca | reverse complement strand
GGAGATGTGGGGTAAAATTTAATATAAAATATTTGATTTTTTATAATCATAATTTTTTGTTCCTCATATTGCATGAAACAAAAAGGACTAGAACCAGATGCCCGAATAATGGTATAATCATATCATGACAATAATGATTATGTAGTTTATTTTAATCTTCCTGAATAATAATCATAATGGATGAAATATTGTTTTGATTATTTTAATGACCAAACTGGGTTCTTCCCATGACTATGTTGATTGAGTATGCAAAACTCAGTCGTTAAATCAGAGAAGAATAGCGTGACTGGAACGCTGTAATCTTACAGAAACAACTCGTTTATGTGGGCTGTTGGGGGGTTGGATGGATAACATTAAGCCAATATAACTGAAAATAGAGACAAAAAGTAACTAAACCCAATTTCTATGTGGTTTCAATGAAAAACTTTGAATTTTTTTCAACTTTTAGGTCAAGACCACACTGTTGCCAAATTTGAATATTCATGGCTCTCTGGTGTGGCATACTAAATACAACTTAAATACAGTACATTTTTCTAGTTTTTTTGTTGTTATATGATAGGAACAGAGAGTGAATGAGTAGATTTTTAAGATTTTTTTGACATTCAAGATGCTTTAAAATGTGTTACTTCTCTACCTCTGAAACTAATAATACAGTATACTGAATTAAAATAAGATAAAATAAAATAAGTTACTTTCCATTA
>NW_023222343.1:0-701 GCF_002007445.2 Ailuropoda melanoleuca | reverse complement strand
TGTGTGTGTGTGTGTGTGTGTGTGTGTGTGTGTGTGTGTATGCAAGAAGAATTACGTTTTAACTTCACTTCCTTGTCTACCCTGATTACTCAGAGAGTAGATTCATTATTGAAACCTGGGTTATAAATATTCTCTGTTCTTAGCTTTTGCTATCAGCGGAGAAGTGATTCATAATATAGAGCCTGAACAACCAAGTGTCATGTGTTGTTTCAACTTAATTAAAGTCGATTCTCTGCTTTAAGAAAGACTCACATTTTGGATTTTATACTTTCCTTCATTAAAAAGGGGGCCTAGATAGTTGTTCTTCCAAATTTCCCTTAAGATAAGAAAGTCATTTTTTTCTGAATTTCATGGTCCTTTCTAACTAGCTGCCTGACCTTGGGCAAAATCCTTAACCTCTCTGGGTCTCATTTTCGATGACTATGAACTGAGGATGATAAATGTAATATATTCCTCATGGGGCTGTTATGTGAATTAAATAAAATAATCCTCAAAAGAAAATGCTTAGCACAGTTTGTGGAATATAATAGGCAGTAAATATTAGTAACTATAATTATTTTCATTTACTATATTACATAATGCACTTTTTAAATGAACTTCAGGAGAATTTCTACTGCTCTTAGAACAATATATAGACATTTATCTTCAGAGAGCTGCGTCTTTTTTATCTTACAGTCTGTGGGTTCCATAAATGACAAGCT
>NW_023222342.1:0-701 GCF_002007445.2 Ailuropoda melanoleuca | reverse complement strand
CCCTGCTTGTGTTCCCTCTCTCGCTGGCTGTCTCTCTCTCTCTGTCAAATAAATAAATAAATTCTTTAAAACAACAAAAAAAAGAATAACATGGAACCTACACACACACTCACACACTTTTCCTCACACTTTTGTCAGGATGAGACCCAGATTCAAAGAGAAATGAATTGAAGATGATGCTTCTCAGTTGTTTCCTAAGTTGAGTGGGCTTCCTGGGCTTGGGATAAAAAAGATGCAAAGTCAAAAGACACCTCTATACACCTCTCCTGCTCATGTTCTTGCAGGAAAAACAACTATGTTCACTAACACTTATAAGTTTGCCCCACAAAGGGAGCTCATGACATTGTTGGTAATGGAATGTGAATGCAGTTGGCATGTTACCTGCTCAGAGCAGAGGGATATTGTGTGGTGGAGACAGAAGATAGCAAAGTCATAGACGCTGTTCTTGTCTGTCCAGCCAGACTCACCAGGCCACCTCTCCGCTCCATGTGTTCACCAGACATGGTTCTCCAGCCTCAGACGCAGCTATGGATACACATCAGGCCAGTCTGACTTCTCATGTTAGGAAAGAGAACCTTGACAAAGGACATACAGGGACAGAAGATAACTGAACAGGGCGCCTGGGTGGCACAGTCGTTAAGCGTCTGCCTTTGGCTCAGGGCGTGATCCCTGCATTCTGAGATCGAGCCCCACATCGGGCT
>NW_023222340.1:0-701 GCF_002007445.2 Ailuropoda melanoleuca | reverse complement strand
AGAGAGAGATGAAATATACATATATAAATATATGTAGATAGATATATAGAGATAAAAATACTTATAAACATGACAAATTAGAAAATTTTTGATCTGTAGCCAAGGCGCTTTAAATATTACACCCCAAAGTTAGATGTATGCCCTCCTAGACATTGCTGCAGCTGGAAAATTAAAGCAGCAGAGTTTGCCATATTGAATTTATTGCATGACCAGAGAGAAGACCCTACCACAACCTCCCATGACTGGGCCAGCCACCAGAAAAGTTAAGTCCCAATTAGCTGAGCTTAACAGGTTCGGATTCTTCACTCAAAATTTCCAATCTGTTAAGATAGTCCTCCACTACTAAGGAGTGAATTAGGAAAGAGAATCTAAAAGAAATACCTCACCGTTCATCATAGTGATCCTCAAACTTCAGAAAACATCAAATCACCTGGAAAGCTTGCTAAAACGCAGACTGTTGGCCCCCCAAACCAGAGTTTCTTATTCAGCAGGTCTGTGGTGGAACCTAAGAATGGGTAAAAAGCTCACAGGTGCTGCTGCTGCTGGTCTGGTGATCAAAGTGGAAGAACTATAGTAATAGTGCATAGAATCATCTGGGGGGTCGTTTAGAAAATACTAATCTTTTAGCTCCACCCAAACTGGTTAAATCTCAGTCTCTAAAGGTGAGGCTCCAATCATTGGGATTTGATCAATTATTTCCG
>NW_023222338.1:0-701 GCF_002007445.2 Ailuropoda melanoleuca | reverse complement strand
TATCCCCCTTGGTATCCCAAGATTCCTAGCAGTGAGTGGGACTTTTGACACCCATCAAATAATCTAGGGGCCACTTACTTATCCTTTTCCCTTCCCTCCTTTTTACCATTGGCTGGTTTGGGAGCTGGCTTGGGTTATCAAGTAAGGAGAAAGAACAGAAGAGGAAGTGATAGGAAATGAGTCTAGTATTTTGCTAGATATCAGGGAAGCAAAAATGAGTAAGATGCTTCCTTCACCCTTAAACTCAATGTTTAAAGAAATCAAGGTCTAGTAGACAGTGAAAACATACTAATCCATTATTATATTTTAAGTTTTTCTGTTATCTGTGAAATGTGACTTACGGTGAGTCTGGTTTTATAATTTTCTTCTAAAAAACTTGATTAATGTTTAATTTTTAAAATGTCCAAAGGACAAAAGAGGGTGGGTCTCTTTAAGAAATACCACCTGGCAAGGAGCCAGAACTAGCTAATAAGAAATCTTCAGAATTCTGAATAGGGTAGGCTATATATTCTTATGTACGTCAGTGTAGGCTGATCAAGCAATATGAGAGCTCAGCCACCAGGGAAATGAATTCTGATTGAAAGGATATCATTCCAGTGTTTGGACCCTGGGAGTCATCCTACTGTGTGATTTTATTCTTCCTCCCTCCCTGTTTTCCCTCCTTCCCTCCCTCTCCCACCTTTCTTTCTTTCTTTCTTTCT
>NW_023222337.1:562-737 GCF_002007445.2 Ailuropoda melanoleuca | reverse complement strand
TGCTTATGTTCTCCTCTAGGATTTTGATGGATTCCTGTCTCACATCGAGGTCTTTCATCCATTTGGAGTTTCTTTCTGTGTATGGTGTGAGAGAGTGATCAAGTTTCATTCTTTTGCATGTAGCTGTCTAATTTTCCCAGCACCATTTATTGAAGAGACTGTCTTTTTTCCACCG
>NW_023222337.1:0-177 GCF_002007445.2 Ailuropoda melanoleuca | reverse complement strand
TCCATCTTTTTATGTCTTCCTCAATGTCTTTCAAGAGTGACTTATAGTTTCTAGAATATAGGTCCTTTACGTCTCTGGTTAAGTTAATTCCAAGGTAGCATATGGCTTTTGGTGCTATTGTAAATGGGATGGATTCCCTAATTTCTCTTTCATCAGTCTCGTTATGCGTGTATAGAA
>NW_023222336.1:0-9470 GCF_002007445.2 Ailuropoda melanoleuca | reverse complement strand
GAATAAGGACAGAGAAGCAACAAAACAGATGCTTACTCTCCATCTTGCTCTCACTCGTGTGTGTGTGTGCGTGTGTGCGTGCGCACACATGTGCGCCGGTGCTCAGAGATGTTTGTCAAGGCCATTTATTGCTAAGTGAAAGATTAAGAAAGAGATTGCTGCAACTCTTCTTTAAGTGCTTAGTACTCATATTCTTATCCATGAATGTGCACACTTTTTTCTTTTTTTAAGATTTTATTTATTTGACACAGAGAGATAGTGAGAGAGAATGCAGTGCACAAGCAGGGGGAGCAGCAGGGAGAGGGAGAAGCAGACTCCCCACTGAGCAGGGAGCCTGATGCGGGGCTCAATCCCAGGACCCTGGGATCATGACCTGAGCCAAGGCAGACACTTAACTCAGGTGTCCTGGCACGATGACTTTTTTTTTCCTTTTTTTTTTTTTTTAACTTTGTTTATTTGTCAGAGAGAGAGCACAAGCGGGGAGAGGCAGGCAGAGAGAGAAGCAGGCTCTCCACGGAGCAGGGAACCCAATGTGGGACTTGATCCCAGGACCCTGAAATCATGACCTGAGCCGAAGGCAGACACTTAACTGACTGAGCCACCCAGGCGTCCCTGCACAATGACTTCTTATGAAACAGGCCCCTGAGTACAGGTCAATCTGTTCTAGATCCATTGTCAGCACTGAGGAAGGAGGGAAGCTTGCTAGGGAAGATAAGGTGTTGGTTATTTGGAATATTTTCTTCCTTTAGCTTGTCGGATATTCCATGACCACTACTACACAGTCTAACCAATTTTGAACTTCATCAGCTTTTCTCCCTCCAGCAACCAGAGTGTCTCCAGCAGTTTCCCAGACCCATAGACGGGGAGGGACCTTAGCCACTTTGAAAGGCAGCTTCAGGGACACAAAAAAGGTATTTTAAAAAGAAAAGTTACTTGATGTCAAAGGGTACTGAGGTCCAGGTTTTTCTTTGTATATGCCTTAATTTTTTTTATTGAGGTATTGACATATAACATTATATTAGTTTCATGTATACAGCACGATTTTGAAACTGGTAACCAAGGGTTAATGGGATCACTAAGTGCAGCTAATAAGCAGAGCTGCAACTAACAAGCACAGCTGCAACTTTTTACCCAGGCCTTTTTCATTTGCCTTTAAGTTTCCCTGACCTCCTGTGGGGAGGCAGATTTGAGGGTTGCCCTCCCATCTCCTCATTTGGCTGCCTCTTGAATAAACCCTTTCCTTGCTGCATACTCAATGTCTCAGTGATTGTCTTTCCTGCACATCAGCCAGATGAACTTGGGATTTGTTACAATTTTATATTTGTATATACTGCAAAATGATCACCCCATAAGTGTAATTAACATCATCACTACACAGTTACAAAATTTTTTTCCTTGTGATGAGGATTTTTAAGATAATTTTATTTTAGTTGAATTAATGATTATTTGAACAACTGCAAA
This sequence comes from Ailuropoda melanoleuca, assembly GCF_002007445.2. Lineage (NCBI taxonomy): Eukaryota > Metazoa > Chordata > Mammalia > Carnivora > Ursidae > Ailuropoda > Ailuropoda melanoleuca. The sequence continues at coordinate 8,009 of NW_023222336.1, read as the reverse complement.
GACTGAAAGTCCAGCTTTGTTCATGTTGCCTAGATCTTCTAATTAGATCTCAGCTTCAAGAAGAATACAAGTAAACAGTGAAAAAGAACAGTATCCAGCCAGGATGTTCAGTCAAATAAATCTAGAAAATTAGGAGGTAATACAGGCAAGAAGCAGAAATTCCCACATATTAGATGCTAGGAGGTTCAAAGAGGAACAAGCCCATCAATGTTGTATCACTTCTAATTCTCTTGTAAAAAATAATACATACACATATACAAAGACAACAGAATTTATTAGCGTTGTGTCAATTAGGCTAAAGAGATATAGAAGTTCTTTTAGAAAATGAACTATTAATTGTTTTAAAGTGAATCTGAGCTTTACCTGAACCCCAAATTTTTATTGTCACCTTTTATTTATGGATTACATATATAGCATGTGTTGTAGCAATTTCACCTGATTTATAAAGTCACAGTTTTAATCATTTTTAAAACTCAATTAGATATCACTAACAAAAATTATCAATTTTAGGGGGCACCTGGGTGGCTCAGTCGTTAAGCATCTGCCTTCGGCTCAGGGCGTGATCCCGGCGTTCCGGGATCGAGTCCCACATCGGGCTCCTCCGCTGGGAGCCTGCTTCTTCCTCTCCCACTTCCCCCTGCTTGTGTTCCCTCTCTCGCTGGCTCTCTCTCTCTCTCTCAAATAAATAGATAAAATCTTTAAAAAAAATTATCAATTTTAGGAAGTCAATCCTGGGAATATAAGAGCAATATTTTTGTTGTAAGACATGAAATCAGAAAAAATATGATCTCATCATAAAGAACTATTCTCTTATTTGATGAATTTGTTCAAGCACAGATTTAGGCTGAAATGTGAAAAGTGTCTTTAGAATAGTATTAGACCCTAAGGGTTTTTCTTATTTTACGTTCTATTTGTGTTTCTGTGGGTGTGTGTCTGTGTGTATGTATGTGCTTATAGCCCCTTGTCATAACTCTTTGTCAATATATTCTAGTAGATGGGGAAAAAAAAAAAAACCAAAACAATATGAACCAATTTTTAAAAACCATCATAAAGTATAACATAAATTTGAAATGAATCATGCCTTACCACAGAAACAAAACGTATAGATCAGAAAACAAGTCTACAAGATTGTGCAAAAATGACACTCAAATTGCCCATCATCTTTTGTATTGAAGAAGAAAATAGATCCTATGCTGCCTCATGGCAAATCTAAGGGCTGTTTACCATCAGGTCCAAATCTCATCTGTTTTCAATTTCACATTTCCAAATAGCTCTGGCAAAAATCTCCAAATGACTATGAACACTCATAACATTTCTCAGACCACATTTCATATTCTAAATTATCGAATCAATGCAAATCAGTGCTTATTAATGCTACCTATTCCTTGAAAATTTTACTTTTTCATAACCATTCATTTTAACCCAGGTAGAAGTAAATACAATATGTTAAAGCTCCTAGGAAGAAAAGATTTTATTTTCCTCTTAACTAAGTGAATCTATTGCAAACAGAAGCAATACTGCAACCTAACATGACTAGCCCACAAGCCTCCATTTACTTAGCAGTAAATCAATGTAATCTACCCTGCAAACCATGCTGTTGCTTCAGTCATAGTAAAGACTGAAAGACCAGCTTTGTTCATTTTGCTAGATCCCATAATTAGAAGATAAAATAATAGTGTTTCAATGGTCCAGTAAAGAATATAAAGCAAATATAAACTACTCCATGACCAGTTCTGAATGTTTTATGTTTTAGAATTCTTTAAGGGACACAAAGTGTGTGTACTTTGAGACAGAACACTTATTCACTTGGATTCAACAAAAATTTAAGATCCTATTATATGCAAGGAATTGTGCTAAGTATTGTGGAAATGTATCAATAAAAAAGAAATCTTGCCTACAAAGAGCTCATGGAATAGTACATTAGAAAAGCATACATAAAATAACTCTAAAACAAAGTTTAATGGGATATGGCTATGGAAGATTTCCAAACTGCTAATATAGGCAGTGATGGAAATGATTCTTTTACCTCCTGAAATTATAAAATGATTCATGAAGGAGAAGGTGGTATTTGAGGGATCCATGAAAGACTGACAACTCTTTGACAGAGGTGGATGAAAGAGCAATGTAGAAAGATTCATTTTAAAGGTATATATACTGAAAGGTACAGGTGTTTTCAAAGCATAGTCATTCTCTGTGCCCAGATTATCAGGGGGAAAAATTGAAAACAAGGCTGGGAAGGCAGATGTCGTATCACCCTATTCAGAAAATGAGAATTTTGTATGGAGTAAGAAGAAAGCAATATTATTCAAGGAAGAAAGTTATATGGTCAGAATCAAGCTCAAGATTATTCGCACACTAGCATTTATGGAATGGTGATATGAAAAGTGGACCAATTCCTCCAGCAAAACAATCACAACTGATGAAAATCATTATATATATATATCTAGATAGATGATAGATAGATAGATGATAGATAGATAGATAGATAGATAGATAGATAGATAGATAGACATCTCCTACTCATAGGCAGAGCATCTATCCTAAACATAGCAGGCTAAAAATCCTGGGGTCTTAGAGGCCCTTGCCCCAGCTCATTCATTGGGTGGAAGTTCCACAGCAGGAGAAACAAGTAGGGAAGATCAAAGGCTACTGATTCATCCAGTGCTTTGCTTGTAAAGCAGGGCCATTATGCCAGTCCCCACTCCAGAGCAGTGGTGCAGAGATTTAGCCCAATGGGAAGAGGTTGTCTGTAAAAACAGACAAATTCAAAGCTCTCCCCAAAGGAACTGACTGAGAATGAGAAAGTTCAAGCCTATGGGTGCTCTTAACAATAATGGAGATTTTGGCAGTAAACAAATAAGAGGAAGCTGGTAACTAAGAACTTCAAACCAAACCATATGCAAACTAGTTTACTAGCAGAAAAGAGATACCTGAGAAGATCCCTCCTGGAGTCAGAACAAACCTCAAGGACTGGCCTCAAAAACCACCCCTGCAAAGGTTCTTAAATTAATTGGGTATAGTTTAAAAAAAAAAAAAGTCAATAAAATACTGGCAAACCACATTCTGCAACATATAAAAAATAATATACACCATGACTATGTAAGATATATGTCACGAATGCAAAGTTGAATTAACATCCAAAACACAACTAATATAATACACACTTTTATCAAAAAAACAAAAGACAAAAACCACATATCATTTCAATAAACACAGGGAAAGAATTTGACAATATTCAATAACCCTTCATGATAAAAACACTCAAAAAAATTTATATATAATAGCTACGAAAGTACCACGGTGTACTTAATTGTGAAAGACTGAATGGTTTGCCCACAAGATGAAAATGGCAAGACAAGGATGGCCACTCTTACTACTTCTACAAACATTATACTACAGGTTCTAGTCAGGTTACTTAAGAAAAATAATTAAATAAAAGGCACCCAAGTGAAAAAAGAATTAAATATATGCAGGTGATAAAATCTTGCATATTGAAAATCCTAAGGAATCCACTAAAAAAAGGTTAGAACCAATACATGAGTCCGTTAAGGCAGCAGGGTACAAGATCAATATAGAAACATCAATTATACTTTTCTATACTAGCAATAAACCATTCTAAAATGAAATTTATAAAATATTTTTCAATAGCATCAAAAAGAATAAAATATTCAGGAATAAGTTTAACAAAAGAAGTATAAAACTTACTCATATTTCTACATTTCAAAGCTTAAAACAAAGCTATGATAAATCAGAATTTGGTACTGGTATAAGGCTAGACACATGAATTAATGGAATATAATGGAGAGTCCAGATATAAACCTTCATGTTTACAGTTAACTGATTTTCAACAGGGCTGCCAAGACAATTCAACGGAGGAAGAATAGTCTTTTCAACAAATGGAGCTAAGATGAATGAATATCCACATTCAAAAGAATGAAGTTGGACCAATCTCTCATACCACATACAAAAATTAACTCAAAATGGAAGTGTAAGAGATAAAGCTATTAAGCACTTAGAAGGAAAGATAGGGATAAATCTTTGTGGACTTGGACTAGGCAATGGTATCTTAAATATGACACCAAAATTGGGATGCCTGGGTGGCTCAGTTGGTTAAGCATCTGCCTTGGACTCAGGTCATAATCCCAGGGTCCTGGGATCGACTCCTGCACTGGGATCCTTGCTCAGTGGGGAGCCTGCTTCTCTCTCTTGCCTTCCACTCCCCCGGCTTGTGCTCTATCTCTCTTTCAAAAATGAATAAATAAAATCTAAAAAAAAAAAAAAGAAAAGAAAAAAGAAAGGTTTTTAAAAAATGACACCAAAATCAAAGCACAAGCAACAAAAGAAAAAAAAAAGATAAACTGGACTTCAAAACAAATAAAAGTTTCTGTGCTTCAAAGGACACCATCAAAGAAATGAAAAGACAACCCACAGAATGGGAAAAAAATATTTGCAAATCATATATAGCTTGTATCTTGAATATATAAAGAACTCTTACAGATCAATAATACACAATAATAACCCAATTAAAAATGGGCAAAATATGTCTAAATAAACATTTCTCCAAAGGAGACATACAAATGGCCTATAGGCAAATGAAAATGTTTAATGTCATTAACCATAAGGGAAATGCAAATTGAAACCACAATGACATATCAATTCACACACAATGGCATGGCTATCATCAAAAAGATAATAGCAAGTGCTGGTAAGGATCTGAAGAAATTAGAACCCTAATTCACTGCTACTGAGAATGTAAAATGGTGCAGCTCCTTTGAAACAGTCTCACAGTTCCTCTAAATATTAAATACAGAGTTAGCATATGACCCAGAAATTTCATTCCTAGGTATATAACCAAGAGAAAATGAAAAAACATGTCACACAAAAAAATTATTTGCATGTAAATGTTTATAGTAGCATTATTCACAGTAGAAAAAAATATTGAATATCTATGCAAGGAAAACTATTTGGCAATAAAAAGAAATGAAGTATTGATTGACACATGCCACAATATGAATGAGCCTTGAAAACATTTTGCTAACTAAAATAAACGAATCACAAAAGACCAAATATTCTATAATTACATTTATATGAAATGTCCAGAATAGGCAAATCTATAGACAAAAAGTAGATTTCTGGCTGCCAAGGGCTAAGGGAGCTGGGGGAAATAGGGAGTAGCTATTGATAAGTATGATTTTTCCTCTGGGGATGATGACAATGCTCTCAAATTGATTGTGGTGATTGTTGCACAACAGTGCAAATATACTAAAAACTATTGAATTATTCACTTTAAATGGGTTAACTGTATGGTATGTGAATTATGTCAAAATAAAGCTGTTACTTTTTAAAAAAATTATTCTAAATCAAAGTAGAAAGCAGAAGAGACATACTAGAAGGAAGACAAGCTATCAGAATAGTATGTTTTTTCCTAATGTGCAACACTGAAAATGTAGGCAAATTTAAGTAAAGTAATGCATATAAAACTTAGCATATTTTTAAAAAGATTTTATTTATTTATTTCACAGAGAGCACAAGCAGGGGGAGTGGCAGGCAGAGAGAGAGGGAGAAGCAGGCTCCCCCCTGAGCAGAGAGCCCTATGTGGGGCTTGATCCCAGGAACCTGGGATCATGACCTGAACCAAAGGCAGACACCTAACTGACTGAGCAAGCCAGGTGCCCCTAGATTTAGCATCTTTTTGAAAAGAAAAAGATGTTTGTCTTTTGAGAAATCAAAAATGAGTTTGGACTTTGGTATTTCTCCTATAGAAAATACTGTGTTACTATAGAAAGAATCTGTGCTCCTCGTAATAGTTGAAAGCTGAACTTAATTTCTAAAATTCACAAAGTTTTGGTGATTATTGAATTCTGCTTGCAATTTTGCTCATTCTTTAATTTTAATTCAATTAATTAACATATAATGTATTGTCAGTTTCAGAGGTAGAGGTCTGTGATTCATCAGTCTTATGTAATACTTTGCTGATTCTTTTCACCTATGTAGTTGCATGTTACACAACACAGCATTTTGGTTGTGTTTCCTTTTGCAAGTCCAAAACTAAATAAAAAATTCCATGTTCTTTTCATTTGATTATTCAAGTAATAAAATATGAACTTTCTTGAGATTCTAGCAAGAACAAACTTTGCAGTGTTTCCAGAGTGAAAATTAAGGGCAAAATTAGATGAAATTAAGTTCAGAGAAGATGAACAAGATGATGCATGCCTGGAATGATTTATGAAGAATTATTGAACAAGGGAAACTAAATTTGGAAAACATGGAAAAGCAGATGCCTAACTAGAAGCATAATTATTTTTGAATATTTGATAGATGTCAAAGGAGAGCAAAGTGACACAGAACCCACGACTACAGAGAATTAACAACGTCATGCTGATTTTAAAGAAAGAAAACAAAAAACAAAGGGACAACTAAAACGGGAAACTAATGAAATAATCTGACATTGAATTTTTTTGCTAGATTACAAGATGTCAAATACGTTTTTTATTGTGTGTTGGTATAAAAGACCAAAGTTATGGTAACAATCACCTTTAAAACACAACATTAGCATGCTTCCTACTAATTTAAGAAACAAAAAATGGGGCAATTGGGGGCACCTGGGTGGCACAGTGGTTAAGCGTCTGCCTTCGGCTCAGGGCGTGATGCCGGCATTATGGGGTCGAGCCCCACATCAGGCTCTTCCGCTATGAGCCTGCTTCTTCCTCTCCCACTCCCCCTGCTTGTGTTCCCTCTCTCGCTGACTGTCTCTATCTCTGTCAAATAAATAAATAAAATCTTAAAAAAAAATGGGGCAATTGAGCAAAGAGATGGGCATTATATATCAATAATCACTTTTCAGAAATATGATTTTGGGAGATGTTGAACAACCTCAGTACACTAATTTTCAATAGCCATATCTCCTAATACTGAATTCCACAGCTAGAGTAGTATGGATAATTGGAAGATGTTGATTTTCTTCTTTTTCTATGCTTTATTTTTAATTAAAGTACAGTTGACCCATGTATTAAATTAGTTTCAGGTGTACAACAAAGTGATTCAAACAATTATATACACCACAAAATGCTCACCACAATAAGCATATTACAATAATACTGACTATATTCCTTATGCTGTACTTATTTTCCTCCTTTCAAGTAGGCTCCATACCCAGGGTGGAACTCAACGTTGGGCTTGAATTTACAACCCTGAGATCAAGAACTGAGCTGAGATCAAGAGTCAGATGCTTAACTACTGAGCCACTCAGGTACCACTCCCTACGCTGTACTTTCTATCCCCATGACTTATTTTTACTAGAAGTTTGTACTTCTTAATCCCCTTCCTCCCTTTTTACCCATCTTCAACCCCCTCCCCTCTGGCAACCACCAGTTTGCTATGAGTCTGTCTCTCTCTGTTGTTCTTATTTGTTCATTTGTTTCGTTTGTCTGATTAAACATATAAGTGAAATAATATGGTATTTGTCTCTGTCTGGTTTATTTCACTTAGCATAATACCCTTTAGGTCCATCCACATTGTCGCAAATGGCAAGATTCCATTCTTTTTTATGGCTGAGTAATATTGCATTGTGTATATATACCACATCTTCTTTATTCATCTATCACTGAACACTGGGTACTTATGCAAATCAAACAAAAACACTAATTCAGAAGGATAAATGCACCCCTCTCTTTACTGTATCATTATTTATAATAGCTACGATATGGAAGATATTGATTTTCATACACTAATGTAATCCCTTTCAGTTAAGAGTGAAGTGAGCTCTGGAAGCATTAGTTGGAACACATGATGCTTATTCATGAGATTTCACTTGATAATTGTAATAGCAGGTATGCGTAATTTCTGTTGTGTATCTATCTTTGCTATATGGAATAAGTATATGCCCTTTGATGAAGCGGGAAGATAGGGAACCTTCAAAGATGTTGGAATATCAGATGTTTTCCTATACTGGCCATTAACTTTAGACAATTTGCTAATCATTTTTTCTTCTTTATATGTCACTTTGTGCT
>NW_023222335.1:0-701 GCF_002007445.2 Ailuropoda melanoleuca | reverse complement strand
GGTCAAGTACATGTTCAGGGCTGTGCACATGCTCAGGTAAAATTTGGAACCTGGCTAAAACCAAGAGAAACTTGGTCATCAATCCCAGACTAAAATTACATCCCTATGAAAGTCCGGTGAAGATAAAGATGTGTCCATGAAATGCACTGGATGCCCCAGCTGGCATCTGCTTCTATCTATTCTAGATCTGTGAGGTAGCTGAGTCACATCACCCGTGAACCTAGATGTTACTGCAGCCTTTGCCAAAGCAAAAACAGAACAAACAAAAGTCTCCCTTTCCTTCTTTGCTTTGTTCATTCTAGTTTTAAAGTTCCTATTAGGAGCACCTTATTGGTGAAGCTTAGATTATAGGTACAGGGTTCGGTTTTTCAGAATCAGGAAAAAGAAGTAACTCAACTGATTGGCATCGATAGTGGAAGACAAGGCCTGTTACCTATGAATATTTATATGTGTGAATATCCACAAAATTAAAGGGACTTCAGATGTTGGGGCAATGAGGGAAAAAGGCCAATGTCTACTATTCATTTGTTAACTGATTAAGTACTCACAAACCCCCTATAATACAATCATTCTTTTTGCCATTTTAAAGATTAAAAAATTGTGCATAATCAATTTACTTCTTAATGTCACATTATCTTACAAGAAAGACTTGTGATTTTAGTCTAATCCTCTTTGACTCCAAAATCATACTCTTTCTAGGG
>NW_023222333.1:0-701 GCF_002007445.2 Ailuropoda melanoleuca | reverse complement strand
GATTGATTGATTGATTGATTGATTGATTTGACAGAATGAAAGAGAGAGAGAAACAGAGCGCACAAGCAGGGGGAGCAGCAGGCAAAAGGAGAGGGAGAAGGAGGCTTCCTGTTGAGCAGAGAGTTTGACATGGGGGTCGATCCCAGGACCCTGGGACCACGACCCGAGCTAAAGGCAGACGCTTCACTGACTGAGCCACCAGGCGTCAGTGTCTTGGTGTCATTTTGGTGCTTCCCTCTTAAGGGTGTTGTGAGAATGCAAAACACCCAGTGGCATGGCTGGGACATGGGGAAACACTCAGCTGCATAAATGTTGGAAGCAGTGGTAGTAGCCATTGTGTTCTCATGAGAGTCATAATGAGCTCTGTACAGCTATACAACAACGTCTATAGGCTAAAATCCTACAAGTATAATTTCTAGTCAAATCTTAACTTCAATGAACGTGAAAAATTTCCCTCCAAAAATGCTATGTCAGAAAACTCTCCCTCCAATAGAAATGATAAAACTTTAACAGTAGCCTCACCAACACTGTGTATTATCAACCCTCTTATTTAATTCTGGACATAGTAAGCATTCAGGTATTTGTTGGGTGAATGAATGATAAGCTTTGATAAGTTGAAAAGAGTATTTTCATTGTTTTAATTGGTACTTCTTTAATTATGAATAAGTGTGATAACCTCTTTAGATGGTTTTAAGTCTTTT
>NW_023222332.1:0-701 GCF_002007445.2 Ailuropoda melanoleuca | reverse complement strand
TAGAGTGATTAATTTAATATTTAGTATTTTAGTAGTGAACTCATTGAGTCAATTTAAGTGCTGATCAATTTCTTATTAAGTACTATTAAGCAATTTCTGTTTTTTATTTTACCAAAATAAAAATTGGGATTTATTTTTCTCTATGTAAATCATAATTAAGATTTGATTTATCAACTCATTTTATCCTTATCCAAAATTAGCTATAACATCTTCTGCCACTGTGAGTTTTAGTTTGTGGCCATTGTTTATATCAAGTCAAATTTTTGTATGTTAAATTATAGAAATGTTGGAAAGGTTTAATGCCTTAATCATCTTTTACTCATTAATGTATTTGGTTAGGTTCACTAGTAACCATTGAGAGATTTGCATTTGTCATTTCATTAACATGTGTCATGATCCAGTGATTAATCATTGGATGATCCAATCATTAATCATTAATATCTATTGCTTTAAAACTTACCTATTAGGAAAGTGTCAAAATTCTATATGCGAGAGAAAAAAGATAGAGACCAAAAGACAGAAAGGAAAATGAAGAAGGAAAGGGATGAGAGAAAGGAAAAGAGTGATAGTGAAAGAAAAATTCTATTTGCTACTGAGTATTGACTGCTAAACTCTAAATTGTAGACAGGAGTCATGCCTTTGGTCTCAAAGTAGTTGCTACAACATACCTAGCTTTGGATTAAAATCCGGCAATGCTCTCC
>NW_023222331.1:0-701 GCF_002007445.2 Ailuropoda melanoleuca | reverse complement strand
GCTAGATTAGAGATTAAGAAGGAAATAGGACTAAGAGAGACATATGAGATTATTGTGCAGTTTCTGATATAAAGTCTGTGGATTTACAGTATCTCTACTCTTTGTGGTTGTCTCAACATTTCTAACCCCTGGAATACAGATTTCAGGGAAGGGAAACTGCACAAGGCAGTTAATTAATTGAAAGCAAGCGTATAAGTAATGGGGCATTGACTAGAAGGTGTATTTGGAAGCAAATGTATTGATAGTAACCACTTGGAAGCAAATCAAATAGTTAAGGGATTGAAAGGCTCCACAGGCTTAATACAGATAAAATAAAATACTTATCAGATTGATAAAATAATTATTGATCTTCTCAATCAATTGGTCTTCCAATATCAACTCCCTTGCTCCGCTCGATGCTCTTTCACAATTGCCCTCCAAAATTCAAACTCTGAATCAACCAAGACTCTTCTCCATTTCTATTTCCAGAATTTAGTAAACTTTTAGTATAAAAGTATATATTTATGTACTTTATACAATTATTTTCATGAGTTCCAAATCCAGTTCATACCAGAAGACTGTACAATAACCTGTCATATGTTCCCAGTCTTTCCAATGGTCTCTGGAATTATCAAAAATTTCACCAGCCAGGGTCTGTCAAGTAAGTTCACACTCTCCCTCACAGATCTTAATCTTCTCATTTCTTTTTTTTATTTCTTATG
>NW_023222330.1:0-701 GCF_002007445.2 Ailuropoda melanoleuca | reverse complement strand
TTTGTCCTTCACTTTGTGGGGTCCCCAAACAACTGGATGCAGCTATTATTTTCTAAGAGCTGATAAGGGATACTATGCAGATGTGACTACATATAATTAAAGGCAATCTCAACAACAGTGTGTCTACTACCATGACCAACCCCACTGGTATCAATCACTGGTGGGTGTCTCAAGGATCTTCTCTTCTTTGCACCCTCCATGATCCAGTGATCCACGGTATGCTGTACTGTATACAGGTGGAACTCATAATATATTCTCTAAATTGATTTCAGTTGGCTCTTGGCATCTGTATTTACTGGACATTACCAGTAATGCCAAAGGCAGGGAGCAAAGATGATGGAGCCAGCATCATGGCCAGGTGGGCTAGAGCGAGGGTAGGGCAGCTCAGGCTCACTTCCAGCAGAGCACGTAGGAGCTAAAGGAGACCTAGTGAATGTGGTTCCGAGCTGGAGGAAGGGTCCTTCTGATGGAGCCATACCTCAGTATAAATCCCAGTCATTTCTTTGGACATCAATGGGTGCCTTTTGGGGAAGAAGTAAGGGTTCAGCTGGAGGGTTCTTTCATCTGTGGATCCAAAGTCAGGCTATCTTTTGTCACTGGGAATCTTATTCCCTGTGCTCTTTCTTTTCTCAAAATCCTGTGCCCTCACTACAAGAATCTCAAGGACAGAGGAAGGGAGCTCTATTTGTGCTCATCACAGA
>NW_023222329.1:0-701 GCF_002007445.2 Ailuropoda melanoleuca | reverse complement strand
ACTAAGGATATACTGTATGGTGACTAATATAACATAATAAAAATTATTATAAAAAAAAAAGAATGCTGTGTGTTTTCAAATACCTGACAGGTATGTTGGTTATTCGTTGGAAGAAACACTCTGCTTCTTAAATCTGAGGAAGTAGAATCCACTTTGGAGACCAGTGAGAGAAAGTGGGCTGTTGGCAACAATAGTCCACGTGTTACAATCAGAGCAATCCTTGGTAAACTTAATTAGTACATCAGGCAATAATAATTCAGGCCCATATCCACACTAGGTCAATATATTTCTGTTTCAAGAATGAAACATTTAACCACATCATTCGCTTTTGCAAATGGTCTGACTGATGGTTTTACATCATTACATTCCCCAGTGAAATAGCTCATTGTGATTATACTCCCTATAACACTATTGTGGGCTGCAGTCCACGACCTAATTTATCTCCTGTAACCTAGAAAGTTATAGCCCTGCAAAGATGGTATCCAGGGATAATACTGTACTAGGATCGCCCACCAAAATAAATGAAAAATTCGAAGGAGATCATTGTTTGCCGTGATCTACTCTTGAAAGAATTGGACCGAAGAGTCCCAGCTCTCCGTGGGACCATGGGAAACAATGCAGAGCCCTGGTGCTCCCCAACATGTTGCAGTGAAGACTCTGCCAGGGAACTGTTACTGTTTAGAAGGCTAGAACATACATGT
>NW_023222328.1:0-701 GCF_002007445.2 Ailuropoda melanoleuca | reverse complement strand
TTATACACAAGTAATGAATCATGGAACTTTACATCAAAAACTGGGGATGTACTGTATGGTGACTAATATAATATAATAAAAAATATATTATAAAAAAAATAAGGGTCTGCTTAGGTCATGCTAAGAGGCTTGCGCTATTTCCAGATTATGCTCATTGGGCTCTTCAAACCTCTGTGCGTGATTCTTGCCTCTTAGAGTTTAAAATTGCCCCTGGGGGCCTTCTCAGACACCTGTGAACTGCTCTGTTCTAACCTCCCCACTCCTAAGCACCTTGCTTCCTGAATCCTGATTTCCCTTTGCAAGTAGCTGAAAAGCAGCCTTTGCCTTACATTCTGTGTCTTCTCCAGAAATCCGGCTTATTTGATTCTCTCTGTACTTGGCCCTCCAAGCTTTCTGGCCAAAATTCACAAATCCTTTTGTTTTTCAACCAAGTCCAACTCTTACCCATCAAAATTCCCTTAGCTTTTAGATTCTTATCTTTACAGTGAATGTCAAGAACCAGTTTTGGCACTTCAAGTCAAGAATTTGGCCTTTGTTCTAGACAGTATCCTCTCTCTCCTTGAGATCTGAGAGACAGAAAGTTGCCTGACGTATCGCATGGTGCACTGGGTGTTATACACAAGTAATGAACCATGGAACTTCACATCAAAAACTAGGGTGTACTGTATGGTGACTAACAGAATATAATAAAAAAAAAAAAA
>NW_023222327.1:0-701 GCF_002007445.2 Ailuropoda melanoleuca | reverse complement strand
TTTTTTTTAATGCTGGCAACTAATTTAACATTCAATATATATATGCTATATGAACCAACACTATGAGGTACAAAAGAAACGCATCTGTAACCCCAGTTTGTGACATGTGACATGTTGGTTAATAATAGAAATGTCAATAGGGCATTTACCTGTGAATCTGTGATGGACGGCAGCAGTCAGATAATGACCAAGGGCCACATCATGACTCTCCATCTTCCATCATGTTCTGATGAGGAGCACAGAGAAATGAATCCTAGATGGAAGCTACACATTTTTTTTTTCTCCTGGTTTTCTTCTCTTCCTGGTTAGGTAAAAAACGAAAGAGAGAGATCAATAACGTATTTTAGGGACACCTCAATCAGGCTATATAACCGTGAAGTGAATTCTGGTTCCAAAGTAACATGTGGCTAGAGAGAAAATAAATTCATATCTCTGAACCCAGGGAGTCTCTGTGGGTCTCAAAACCATTTGAGGGAGGGAGGGTTCAAAGTGAACACACTGTTAGCTGGAGCCTTGCCTCTGATTTTCTAGCAATTAAGATACTCGAAGGGTGAAACTTACACAAATGTGACTGGGAGACTTGTGCTTTTCTTTTTATGTGCACCAGTGACCATGTGCCTTTCCCAAAGGATTCCTATTAGCTTTGCACCGCCCCCCAAACCCACTCTTATGCCCTTAATTCACCACCTCCCAAGCATTGT